>NC_064874.1:79796056-79808556 GCF_943734745.1 Anopheles darlingi | reverse complement strand
TCGTCCGTTTCTCTCCAGGCATGTTGACCAAGTCATGAACTGGCGAACCGAAATCGAATCATTGGCATAAATTACATTGTACAGCACAATACTAGAAGGGCTTCAGGCAACAGATACGCCATACGATGGTGCCTAGACACGATTTGTAATTGGAAACCAATCACTTCTATCAATACCACGTCGGAATGTTTGCTCCGCCGATAACTTCTAATTGATCCGATACAATGGTTGCAACCGGCCACCGCGTGTTTGCATGCCGTGGTGTTGTGTGGAATGGGAAAGTGGGAATAGGAGTCGACAACCAGGTGCGTTCCATTTTCAGGATTAAACTGCGATTCGATAGGTCCCGTATTCAAAGGTGAACATATAAATCGCTTCGACCATCGCACGATACTGACAACCGGGTTGCGGGAATCGAATTCGTTTTAATCCAGCAAACATGTTGGATCATTGAAGCGAGGACACCACCGAGCGGAAATGCAATCAATCGCTGTGTTGTTGCTCCATATCGTCTACAAGGGCCATGGTAGATTCGAAAAATCAATCCAATTTCGCTCTCTCTGATGAATCGATACTCAACACCAGAAACTCATGTATTTGATTATGGTGATACCTGGAACTGGAATGGTGGAAACTCGACTTATTAACTTACCTTTCACTGTACGTTCATCGTCCTGTTACTTCCTGTGCTCTAGGTACAAGATCTGATTTCAAACAGCCAGCTCAACATTTGCTCGGAGGAGAAAGTGTTCGTGGCCGTGCTGAACTGGGTAAAGCATGATCTGATCGAGCGCAAGAAGCACATATCGGAGCTGATGTCGCACGTTCGGTTGCCACTGGTCAACCGTGAGTTTCTCATGAACTGCGTCGAAACGGAAGCGCTCGTCCGCGAGGATCCACACTGTAAGGAGCTATTGCTCGAGGCAATGAAGTACCATTTGCTGCCGGAACAGCGCAGTTCCCTCGTCAGCCAGCGAACCCTCGAGCGACGTCCGGAAGGAATGCGTTCGTATATCTTTGCCGTCGGTGGCGGAAGCTTGTTCGCCATCCACAACGAGTGCGAATGCTACAATCCCAAAACGAATGCATGGATGACGATTTCGCCAATGATTTCGCGTCGCTCGAGGGCCGGTGTCACATCGTTACGGAAGCTGCTGTACGTGGTCGGTGGGTACGATGGTGAGAATGATCTAGCAACGGCCGAATGCTACAATCCCCTGACCAACGAGTGGATCAATATCACACCGATGGGTACGAAACGCTCCTGTCTCGGGACGTGCGCCTTCGACGGACTGTTGTACGTGTGCGGTGGTTATGATGGAGCATCCTGTCTCAGTAGCGTGGAACGGTATGATCCCTTGACCGGGGTGTGGACATCATGTCCCGCGATGAGCACTAGAAGACGGTACTGCCGGGTAGCGGTACTGGACAACTGCATCTACTCGCTCGGTGGATTCGATTCCAGCAACTATCAATCGTCGGTGGAGCGGTTTGATCCGCGCGTGGGCAGCTGGACATCGGTGCCGAGTATGACGTCACGAAGGAGTAGCTGCGGAGTGGCGGCACTAGACGGGTATCTGTACTGCATCGGTGGAAGCGATGGTACGATGTGTATGCAGACAGGCGAACGATTCAATCTTCGCACCAACGCCTGGGAACCGATTAGTGCGATGCACTCGAGAAGGTATGAAGCATCATGTAAACCACTTGCAGATGCTCTATCTAAGTCTCGCTCCTATTACTGTTTTGCAGATCCACTCACGAGGTCGTCGAAGCCAACGGTTCACTGTACGCACTAGGTGGCAATGATGGATCATCGTCGTTGAACTCGGTTGAACGCTATGAACCGAAACTCAACAAGTGGACCATCGTCACGTCGATGCTTACACGGCGCAGCTCAATCGGGGCCTCGGTGCTGGAATGTTTCAATCTTGAGCGTGGCCTACTACAAACCAGTATTTGACCACTGTCCACAGCTAGTGATACAGCAGCCGGCGCTACAGCAACCAGCTCGCCACAGCCTACTCAGCCGTAGAAAACCATGCACGGTAGAACCGCGATATGCAGCAGAGGACCAACCTGAGACTACCCTCTTGATCAAGATATTCCGGAGCGCTTACAATCCTCCCACAAAACAGCGAGCCGCTTTCTAGATAATCAACATCTGTAACCGTAGCCGTATTAACCTACCGATTAGCCTTCACCACCGCCAACAACCACCGAAGCCACAGCCCGAAGCTTCAGCATAGCAAAAGTATTCGTCGAAAATCTCCAACCATAAGATCGCGCGGTGCAGGAAACAGGAAGTAACCATACTCTAGATATCAAATTGACAACAGCTAGCTAGCCTAAAACCCATGGAAGTATAATTCGAATTCAGATATTATCATCGAATGCTCCCGATCGCCTAAATAGTGGTCACCGGCCAAGGGAGACACCGTAAGACTTATGAGCGTCGTGAGCGTTGCAGAATTAGCGCATAATCTTACTCCACATTTTGTGTAGCGTGGTTTTCTTCAAGGATTCAAAGGAATGCGCACGTATGTAGAGATCGCTAAGTAGCAGTGTGAGCCGTTTATCTCGTTGTTGTTCATTCGCGGAAATGTGTTGCATTTAGTTTTCGTAAGACTTGTTTTCGTTCAATTTGTTAGTAGTTTACTTTTGTCGCATATGACTCTCCAAACATCTACCTCTCTGTTTCCTGACTTCGTTGCATATTTGTAAGATTTCCTTCTTGATTTCACTATTCTGGCGTCATTCCAACCATTTTTGAACTGTCTTTTGGAGAGGTTTCTTCATTCGTGGAATCCTTCCACTTCACTGTCTGTCTTCTATCGTTCACGATTTGTTTGCAATCTCTTATGCCTTTTCTTCAATCTAGAAAAATACACTGTGATAAAATCTATGATTAAGAATGCACTTCAAATGCATCTCCTACGCTCTGCTTATGCAACAAAATCGCACCACATATGCCCCGGATGTTGTGTACAGGGGAATTCTCTCGTTTCTCTTCGTGTTCATACTAATTCATCTCCATTTCCATACGATGATCATCTTAACATCGGGACTTTTACTTTCTTTTCCGTTATCAAATTAGTTTAATTTGGATTAATCGAGTCGACCGAATTATAGTGTGAAATTGTTAGTGTAGCGTAGTGAACGACGATCCTTGTGGTCCAATATGCAACAAACTGAACTAGAAAGCCATGATTCAATGTCACAGGATGGCGACGATCGGCGATTGTCATTTGATCATCATTCTATTCTATAGCAGGATGAGGTTTGCGACGCTAGCAACTTCAATAATAAAATCAGGAATTGAGCCTCTCAGGTGCTCATCTACACCCAACACTGCCAGACAGACTGTTTCGGAACGGGAGATTGAAGCTTAACGTTAAGGAGCTACTCAAAAATTCATTATACCGAACACTCTGCTTTCAACGTGACTGTCAGCCCAAAACACAGTAAATATTTCTCAATGCAAAAGCAAATAGTCAAAGAAAAATGTTTTCTACATCTTTATCGGATAGCGCAAATAACCGAGCTACCAGTACATTAACGGATTTTACAAATCTTGTACGCCATCCCTTCATCGTCCTCCTGAAACGTGAATGTATGTTGCTATTAAAAGTGGACCTGTGGCAGGGTCCCAAAACAACCACTAAGTCTATAGCTGGTAAACCATACAATAAAACATTATGAAAAGCATCATAACTAACTGGCGATTAAATGCGATGTATGCTTTCGAAAGAACTTGTTGCTCTTCGGATGGTGGTGGTCCACCTTACAGCACGTTGCCCTTCAGCCTATCGACCGTTTCTTCGGCAATTATTTTGATCAAACTCTCATCATGCTCTGGCTGGTGAATGGAAGGACGTTTTGTGGAAGTTTTAACATCTTGAGACTTCTCTGCGGAAGAAACAGCGGACGATGATGCACTCGAAGAGAACCAACCGTCACCATGTGGTTTTTCATCTAAACATTTGCCGAAAGGATATGGATGAAAAAATGAGATATGAAAACAGAAAACATTATAATCGAGATCCGGGACAGTCGAACCAAAATTACATAAAATGAAGCAAAGATGAGGTGACCACTAGTTCCTCCGATAGCCTGTGCCCAATCCTTTAAAAGAGTTAGCCACAGATGATATGAAGGACTTTCTTTCACCCAAACAACGCTCAACGGAAGATGTACACAACAATCTATGTTTGTTTCAGACGCCACCTCAATTGTTGAGGAACGCTTTGGGCCGGGAATTGAACCAAAACCATACGATTCTTCTTTATTCGCCCACAAAATGCATTTTCTTAGAGACTAATAACTAAACAAAACGCCACCTTCCGCTATCCGCACTGTGTTTTGCGATTGTTCAACTTTTGTAAGAGCACGAGCGATGCATCACTTTACGAACAGAAACTTATCCGCGAAAAGACACGTTCTCTTTACAAGATTCATCAGTTCCTTCTATTGGATCTTATTTTTGCACTGGCGAAAGGAGTCGTGGCACAAATTGACACACGCGCAACGTCTCGATAACGATCAATAAACAAGATCACTTCACATAATCCATCTCGCGATTTTGGTAATGATCGTAGCTACCGTTGCGTTGCGGGTTGTCTGGGGGGAAGGAGGTAACAAAGTATGCTTGGATGGGATCGGTGCACTTGCTCCTGCGGGTATCTTGGATTTTTATATTCTAGGTTCAATTTGTGTTCGCTCACTCGTGGGCAAAGCTGAACTATGCTGGCAGATTATTTGTTCTTAGTATGCGGACATACGATCGGCGCTATCGATTCTAGGTAATCTTATCATTCCACCGGTCGATCGAGCGCTTATTTCCCTACAAAATGAAGCAAATAGAACGAAGCATTAGTTGGGGATGGTCGATGCTTGTGCTGAAAAGGCATCTTATCATTTTTACAGTAGATAATCAGTTCGAAAGGATAATTGAAATTAAAGAATAGCAATCGACTGGACATTATGGTTTTGACTCTACGACAATCACAAGTAAACATTGTTTTATTCAATCTACTATTTGGTTGAAACACTAGCACCAGTTACTATCTGCTACCAATAGGATGCTTTGAACGTAGCATCAATGGCATGATTTGAGTTTTCAAAAATCGATAAGCACCAAAACCGCTCGTACTATTGTAGAGCGTATGCCAACACATGGAAATACTTTACAAATTCTTATTTAAAGTAAAAAAATACATTCCCTGACACACAGTCTACGAAACAGAATTTGCATTCCCATGAAAGGGAAATCTCGGCGTAGGGGTCGAAGGAAACCCTATTCCAAACAGAATGCCCTCTTCGTTGGATGGAGTGTTAGTTGGTAATGATGAATGCTCAATCGGGATTAGTGGTGCCTCCGTAAGCGAAGACGATAGAGACTGTCAGTTCTTACTTGAAACTCGCTTCGACATATCATCGAAGGTGTCGTCCTGGATGTTCAGCATAAGACTGTCCGCAGAGAGGTAGACACGATTCTGAGCGTTGGCCATCTGTCGAAATCGAAAAGGGGGTAAGATTAATAAAACTGTGACTACTCCACCACGAACATCACCACATACCGTTCTAGCAATGGTCTGTGCGGCACGAATCTTTCGCAGCTTCAAATAACCAGGGTTCTCACCCACGGCAAGACCCAACATTTTCGCAGCCTCGGCTTCACCCTCTGCCTGGACGATTTTTTGCTGTCGCTCCTGCTTCGCACGCTCGACCAAGAAGGCCGCCCGCTGGGCCTCCTGTTGTGCGACCTGTTTGCTTTCGACGGCCGCCGTGTACTCCTTGCCGAAGCTCAACTCCGTCAGCGACACATCGTCGAGAATGATGTTGAAATCGGCCGCCCGCTCTACGAGCTCGCGGCGAATCAACAGGGAAACCTGCTGTCGCTGCGTGATCATCTGCGAGGCATTAAACTTTGCTACGACACTCTTCAGCACCTCGTTACAAATCGAGGGCAACACTTTTTCATCGTAATCTAGACCCAGCTGCCGGTACATGGTGGGCAGTTTGCGGGCGTCCGGTCGCGACAGAACGCGGAGTGAAATGTTCACCATCTGCAAATCCTTCGAACCAGTCGGAGAGGAAATTTTGCGTGGCCGCGACCGGATATCATAGATAATCGGATACTGGAACCACGGTACACGGAAGTGCAGTCCTTCGGCGAACACATCGTCGCCCACACCGCCGATACGGTTGAATATGATTGCACGATGGCCACCCTCAACTGAAAGAACAGAATAGTTAAACATTCGTTAACGTAGGCATAGAAATCATAAAAACCGCCGAACCGGACTCCATGAAGAACGCTGTATGTTATGTAACACAAGTGTTGGCCTCTTGGAAACAGCGCCCCGTCCAAGATTAGTTCGATCAAAAGAATGTGCAAAATTTCAGACTGCACTCAGAACGAAGAAATATGATTCATCTTCGAGGAAGTTACAAAAAAAAAGTGATTGTTTCGTGCTATTTACAGTGCAAATATTGCATGGCACCCGGATCCATGTAAGAGAGGTTAGGTTGCATCATTCTTGTAAATCGGCCAGGATCACCGGCGGTAACGCTAGCATTTCCCCGCCGTTGCTTACCGGTGTACATGGAGTTTTTGATGCCGTACGCCGCGGCACCGACTGCGGCCAACACCTTCAGCCCGATGGTCAATCCGGGAGGTCCGCCCTTCCCGAATTTTCCGGCCAGATCGTTCAGCTTGCTCTGTGCCATACTTTTGCTCACTTAAATGCACTGAAAGGAAAAAGATGGAGGATCGTGTTTTTAAACGAGGACCAAGCAGTTGGCAGACTAATATTGGGCAATATTAGGGAAAACTGATGAAATTGAAAATTTTATCAGCGGGTGGAAAATCACGCACCTTTCCGCACCGTCGACGAAGATTTCGAATAAGAAAAAGAAGAAAAAGACGGAATGACAGCAAAAAGAAAAACAAGGATTCTGACTACTGCAATCTCGCAACACTGCCACCTTGGTTCGACCTGGCTGAAGTTTGGCAACACTTTGGCAGTGTTGCTTGCCAACTAAAACGGGTGGGCGCGTAAATAATAGCGTAAATTTTCGGTTGAGCTCGAAATCCTCGGATCCGCCCAGATCTGCGGCACTAACGTTCCGTTTTGCTCTCCGACTTGGATTCCAACTCCGTGCATGAACGTGGATGCGGTGCTTAAGCAACGCGAACGTTTGACATTCCGCGAGTTCAAGAAAAAGTAGAAGAAGAAGAAGAAGAAGAAAATGATGTCAGCGCTGCGAGTTGTGCGTGAATTATTTTTGATTTTTGTACTTTTAAACGAGCGTTGTTTGTGTTTAGTGTAAGCGAGTGCGTACCGTAAAATCGGCTTACAACGGTGAAAAGTGGATTCCAGTCGAGGCGGGCGGGGCAAGTGCATGGAAAATGTCGAAACACGATCGCGCGAAATCGGGTGGCTTCCTCGATACGCTGCTCGGGCGCCAGGCTCACAAGAAAGGCGGTCGGCACGGTGGCAGTGGCAGCAGCTACGGTCATGGCTCGAACGGAACGGGCAGTTTCGGTAGCGGGGGAATTGGTGGTGGCGGCGGCGGCAGTGGCCACGGCAGCTACAGCAGCTTTAACGGCGGGCGACCACTTTCGGCGGGAGCCGATCTTTCGCTGCTGGGCGAGTTGAGCAACGACCGCAAAATGAGCGAGGCCGAGATTGATCAACTATTTCTGGAGATTCTCGACGACATGAACATTCCGAAGGACAAGCGCGATCCGCTGCTGGACAAACCGCTGGAGGAGAAGCGCACCATGATCAACATGCACCTGAAAGGTACATAAGGTTTTTATTTTTCGCGAAGAAGAACGGCCCTGGACGGGCTCCAGCAAGGCAAAGTGAAGAGAGAGAAGTGGCGACACCACCTCACGCACCAATACCAAAAAAAGGGGGAAAGAAACCAGTCACATCCGCTCACGGCGTAACAAAGACGGCGGATCGAATCCAAGTCGTCACCAGCGCCCGAGAAGGTGAAAGGAGGGGGGCTACGTTGAGCGAGGGATGAGTTGCTGGAGATAGTGGTTTTGGCGAAGAAGTTATCAAAATCGGTCGCCCACAGCAATGGCAAAGCCTACTGGTCAATCGAAAAATCCTCAAATAGCGATTACTGGAATGTCTTGTTGTGTTGTTCGTTGAAGCGCAGTTCACGGCCATACGCCCTGTGTCGAGATGCGCTGCCTTGAGAGGAGAAGACGCCCCGCGCAGTGCGGGACAGAATGTTTACTACAAGGGCGATACAGCGCGGACGGAACGGAACCGCGCGCTCACCCCTTTCGCTCGCTTTCTGACCCACAAACGCATCGTCGTTCGGTCAAACATCGAGCGCAACAGTCGAGTGTAATCGATGTCGTTGGAGCTACTCGGTAGTACCGGGGACCTTCCTCCGTGCGCGGAGAAAGGTTTTGCCACCCGCCGATCTTGGAGGGTAAAAATAAGATCATCCAAGACGTGTCAGCGCGTGGAGAAGATCATCTTTTCGCGAAGAAGGTATTTTTAGCGCTCGTGTCCTGCGGCTTCAAAACGGCGTAATTCGAGCGCACCGTAACGAAAGCCAAAAATGGAAATAACAATGTCCTCATCGTTCAGTCGACCGACTGGCCGACGACACAATGATGTATCACATTCCTCTGGTCCTCTCAGAAGCTTATCAAGTCGGTAACTCCCAGCCCTCTGCAAACAAACGACCTCAATCGGGGTGCTGGAGGAATAAAGCGATGATGATGGTGACGATGGTGGTTGGAGAATTTAGTTTCGCGACAGTAGAATTTAGTAAACAGCATAAGCCACTTCTCGAGGACGCGCCCCTATGATGATGGGCTGCTATTTCGCGCGAGATTAATGCGCCAGAATGTTCGGGCACTGCAAACTCCTCCTCCGGTAATGGTGGTTCCGTTTGCACATTCAATGCGCGATAAGACAACAACGATGGGGCAACACACGCATACACATCGGCATCAGCATTCGTTTACTCTGCTGGTTGGAACCCTATCAGCAATTCTGCCCGTTGCTGTGTCCGCGTTTTTCATAACGTACCCATGTGTGCGTTGTTCCGTCTTATCGCGAAATGTTTCGTTATCGTTCGTGTCCTAAAACCAGCGAACGAAGACTAGCAGTTATTAATTTCCGATTTTTTCTTCCCCAACACGCAACTGCAATCGGTGATGAAGCCGCCAGAGCGAACGAGAAGACGGACAGAGGGTTTATGGGGAGGTGGGATTGAAGGAACATAAATTAGGCAATGTTTACTATGGAATTTCTATCGCAGACCTGCGGAATGTGCGTGCTGTGTGTGGTGCGTTGCCTTGGTTACCCATCGCACGAGAATAATACTACGCAGGCGAGCAACAGGTGGTGCCCTGCCCCTCTCACGCCGTCTCTCTTTCTCTCCCTACATCCGTTATTTCCCCTTTTTTCTCTGTTTTCCGGCTCATTCCAGCGGATGCTTAAATGTTATGCGTCTGTCGGCTGATGGGTTGTAAATGAAAGGGGTTGAGAAAATGCATCTTCACCAGCCAAGCGAATCGGCCATCCTTACGCCTTAGTGCTTGTGGCCTTCTCTTTTAACTGACGTTCTGCTGAGTTTTAAGTGCATTTTCCATCTTTTCTCGAAAGGTGCTATCCAGAATCTACATTGAAAATGTGATTTGGTTATCAAGGATTATCAACCAGTAAACGCGGCAATCTTTATGCATCTGGAATCCGTCCATTTCAGAACTTTGTAGAATTGAGAACCAAACTACACAACACAATGCCACAGCCCGCGTTGAAATCCAAGTCCTTGATGACGACAAACGACACTAACCCTACATTGATGACGTCCCATTACGTTCCCTATCCGCGCGCCATAAAGCGAGGTTGAGCTCGATAAGAAAGAGAACGGGGAACGAGACGACAGACACGAGGAGTGATATCACCGTAGCAGTGAAGAATCCACACGTTTGAGCTTGTTGACTCACGGCCATCACCTTCCTTATAAGCCGCATACCGTACCCGTACCACAGCAGAACGGGGTGGTTTTTTTTTTGTGTCTTTACCACCTCGCTATCCTCACCTTCGCACCCTCTCGATGTAAGTGATTGGTCATGATCATCGTCGTCGTCGTCGTCGTTTTCGCGAATCACACGGGACATTTCGTTCTGATGCCTTGATGATACGACCATTCAATGGTGATGTGTGTGTGTATCCATGTGTTGGCGTTGGTCAAGGAACGAAGGTTAGCAGTTCGCTTGAACCGTTGACACACTATGTCCCCGAGGCCAAACAGAGGGTGGTTTGGGTTGTACGAAAGATAATTTATCGCTCCCGTTCATTGGATTACCAGACGCAGTAATCCTTCGCGACTTGTCGACTTGTAGGTTTGGTTCTTGGAAGGATTATAGTCTAACCTTACCGCCATTGAAGCTAATGCTAGCTATATCGTTGGAGACGTATTTTTCAAAGGTGTTTGGTAGAAGAAATATAATGTCCCCATAAACATGCTTCAATTTTGTTGCTCAGGTTATGCATCAAGCTAATACAGATGCTAATACAGGCACACTGCGAACGTGCCTCCTTATGGCTGGTGCAATCGAATGCGCAACGCCGTAAAGTCATATAGGAGCTACCTTCTTGGCTGCTGCTCTTGCGGTCGCGCACATCCCCCGACCAGAGACAGTGGCTGTGCCACGTGCTCTCATTAGCATCGGATAAACACGCGTCAGTGTGGCTGAGCTGCACACCACCACCTTACCATGCTTACTCGATCTCTTCGAAAACAACGATCTCTCGCTCGGGTGGTGCATTTAAGATAACTCATCATAGCAACCTTGGCACGTCTCGCTCGCTCGCACACCCCGACATCAGCTGTTCATTCTAGCAAGAAGACGGTACGCGAAGCTAATCGATGATCGCGTCTGCATCGCTCGCGCGCTCTCTTTGCGTGACCGCCACGTGTTGCTGCCGATGGATGGTTTGCGCTAGCGTTCTATACTTCTTAACGCTTCGCTCACCGCTTATCGTGCCACGCCGGCACTTTCTCGTCTTCTCCATCGTCAAGGTCAACCAGTCTGCGGTTCTGGAAGACGAAGCAACCCCCTTCCTCCTTCTTGGCTGAATGCGCGTCTTAGTGTGCATTACATCATCTCATCCCAGCAGGCCGCGCATAGCCTCACGACCACAAACGCTTCCGCGACTGGTCTCCATAGCTTTCTTAGCCATCTAGAACGAAGATGCGTGCACGAGCAATCTCCCGAGCGCAAGACGAGTCCAATGGCAAGCAGTTTTGTCGGAAATAATCGAAATGCATTCGAACACGGACCGGTAGAACGGATCACTCACTATTGCCAACCGATGACGATGACACCATCGTGCTATAATTAACGATCCACTAATGGTTTCTCAAAATACCGACTGTTTATTCCAACCGGGGTACGACCGACGGTACACCGCTGATCGCGTAAGTGAAGGAATAAGAGTTTTTGAGAATGTGTGGCCACCAAATGGGGGTCATTCTGTGCTCCATTTACGCTCCTCGGTTTACGTTCTGGTGGGGCTGCAGGCGATGTATGTTGAAATGATTAACTACCCCCCTTCACTTATGATCGAAGTGCGAACGGATAGGATCCGTATGATCGAATGAAATAAGGGACTCCTAGATGAAGTGTTCCTGGACGAGTTAATACACACTTCATTACGCACTTGTTCATGATTACAGATCACTGATCTTAGTTCCTTCGCACCTTCCTTGTTTATCAATATTGTTTCTTATGGTCATTTTTTTCCATCCCAAGTCTTCGACGTACACATCACGCCACAATCCTCACACATTTCGTTTGTTTCCTCCTGCCAGGCAAAACCTCCAGCGAACATCGTGCGAACTCACGCTTCGAGAAACCGTCCGATTATGTCCACTATCTACGCGAAGGAGAATATGCGAGTCGTAGCGCCAAGATACTGGCCTGTGTGGAAAGCTTGCGAGTGGCACTGACCAGTAATCCCATCAGCTGGATCAAGGATTTCGGCGAGGATGGCATCGACGAGATCGTGACGCTGTTGCGCTTCTGCAAAGGCTCCAACCGGCGGTTTCAGAAGATCGAGTACGAGTGCCTACGGTGCCTGAAGGCGATCATGAACAACTCTTGGGGTCTGAACGTAATCCTGACGCCCGATCAGCATCCGGCCATAATGCTCGTCGCGCAGTGCATCGACGCCAGTACCCCACAGACGATGTGCGAAGCGGTGAAGCTGCTATCGGCGGTCTCCTTAATCAAGGAGCGCAATGGTTACGAGAAGGTTTTACGAGCGATCACGAATGCAGCTTCTATGTCGCGAAATGTTTCGGAACGGTTTCGACCGATCGTGGACGGGTTGTTCGTGGAGAAGGACCGGAACCACGAGCTGATCAGCAATACGATGATCTTCATCAACTGCATCATCAACACACCGGTCGAGATCAACTTCCGGCTGCATCTGCGGTGCGAGATGATG
>NC_064874.1:79788556-79791056 GCF_943734745.1 Anopheles darlingi | reverse complement strand
GGAGCGGATCTTCGATACCGCTATCTGCTCCTCTATCTGGTAGATATCAGACGATGGAGCTACCAGGGGCGCTGCTGTTAGTATATCAATCACGTCATTCATTTCGTTACCGGTTGAACGAGTGGCATCCGTTAGACGGATTAAATTGGTGTCTTGGTTTGTCGACACCGGGCGTGATGTTGTTTCGGTGGGTCGTTCAACCGGTCTCGGTGGAGGTAGAGTGTCCCTGGGTGTGGGCAACACTCTACGATTGATCTTGGTCACCGCTCGCCGATACTTTACTGTAATCCGTAAAACAGCAAAAGTAATTTTCACAACCTACGATTTCTCGCATGCAGCAAACACTTACATTCATGTGCATCGTAGAACGCTGCGAGCTGCATTTTCTCTCCCTCGCAAATCTTCCCAAGCCGATACGGATTGGATTCGATTCCGAATAGCTCGCTTGTTCTGCATTCTCTGAAAGGGCGAAACATTAGTGGATATGTTTTCAAATAAATAATGGATTTGCTGCTGTTCGTCCAATGAATTACCTTAGCACTTGATCCTCTTCTTCCGTTAGCAAGTCTTTGCGCTTTCGGATTTTCTCACAAATCAGTAATTTCTTTTCAATCACGTCCCGTGGCGTCGTCATCTTGCGATCGTTGCTGCGAAAAAAACGCGGCAAAATTGAGTATAACGGACAGTCTGGCAACACTTCCACTGCATTTTTGTCGGACTGTCAGTGTCGGACCAAAACACGCGGATTTCTTTGCTTTTTCCTCTCCACCTCCCAAAATCCAAAAACATCCAAAAATGCCGAAAATCGCGGAGGTAAGTACGGAACTGCGTTTCCCGACATTTTGCTGGGTTGTTCTTAACGAAAAGCTAATTGTTTCTACAGCTAGCGGGGGATGAACAATCGGAATGTTCGCGCACATTTGTGTTTGAAGACGAGGGCCACACACTCGGGAACGTGCTAAAAACTATTATCTGCAAGTAGTAAGTGCGCACCGATAAAATATCTAACCGCTACCGAAACTAACGATTGCGGTTCCTCGCACTTACAGCCCGGATGTTAACTTTTGCGGCTACACAGTACCTCATCCGGCGGAGAATAAGATGCACTTTCGGATACAGGCCACCAAATCGGTTCGTGCGATCGATGTGTTGCTACGCGGTTTGCAAGATTTGGAACGGCTTTGCGATCATATGATGGAGACCTTCGAGGGAGCAGTAGCGTCACACCATCGTGGAAGCGCGTGAGCGGGTGGAAAAAGTTTTTCTAATTGCACCTAAACCTTTATACAGACTAGCCGAGTAAAGCGAGACTCGAAATCGGCGTTTAAGGGGCGTACGAGTATCGGATAAGTTCGGAATGAATAAAACCACAAATAGGCATAAATGTATGTTTCATATCGTTAGAATTTTATTATTGAATTTTAATTAATTGTCGTATTGTAGCTCTCTTTCGTATAAATCGTGTACTGCACGAATCGGAACGGTTTGTTTGGTTGGGGCGAGGACTGGGAAGACTACTAACCATCGATACTGTTCCCACACACGAGTGCCAGAATGGCAGTGGTTTGCAGATTGGAACAATCCACAATCGCACTCAAATTCGCCAAAGAAGCCCCTAAGTTGCAGCTCAAAAGGGAAACAATTGGACAAACATTTTTCAGAATAATTTTAAAAAGTTGTGCATGATAATCGTTAGGTTTACCACCATTATTGGTACGATAACGGTATGTCAATGTACTTACTAAACTGTTAAAATTCTAAACTTCAAGCTCATAAAACAGAGCTCCGATGTTCATGTAAGTACCAAAGAAGGTATCCCTTGAAACGAAATCCTCGTTCACAACGGAAGAATGAGCAACGTTCGCCATGCGATTTCTCACGGCGTAAAAGGATCGCGATACGATGCTTTGGCCAAATGTGTCCGAAGAATACCACATTCCGTGTAGAGAGGATGGTGCTACCCAAAGGTATCGACGATCACTTTGTAGTAAAATGTTTAAATATTGGGTATGTAGCGTAGGGTATGCAATGCTCTATTTATGCACTTTTCCGCTCCAACCCCGTCCATCGCACACACGATCGAAAGGTAAAGCAATACGACGCTACACACTTACACACGGTTCGGGAAATCGAATTTTCACTTGCGTTTTTCGGGATCATCAGCGCTGCGGATACGGGGGGGCTTGGGCAGAGTGGGAATCTTGTAGAGGACCGTAGAGATATCGTTGTTGTGGTGGTTGCTGTTGTAACCGTCGGACGACGGCAAATGCGATCGGATACGGAGAGTACGAACAGCTTCACGGGCGATGTGTTTTGTGCAGAAAAAGTTGTGGAAGCAAAGCTAACTATGGTAGCGGTAAGATGAAGAGAATGATAAGAATTTTGCGCCTAGTGTTCTGAATGGAAAAAATATGGAAGATCCTGGTTAGAAGGAAAGGTCACTCGTATTTCAAAAACGCGTGAGGAACTACGGTGCATTGTTTGTTTGGTAAATTTCATT
>NC_064874.1:79738556-79783556 GCF_943734745.1 Anopheles darlingi | reverse complement strand
TCACATCCGTCTCACGGTTTGCAAAAGACGAGATCTGTACAAAGAGAGGGGACTACCACAGAATGAGAGAGAGAGCAACGCAGTATCAGCAAACATATAAGATAAGTGATAAGTTGAGGGAAACACAAGATGAGAAAGATGAGCCACGGAGCTGCGGAGGAGGTGGTTTCTTATCTTGGCGCGAGAGTTGTTGTTGTCTGTGCGAATTGCACAGCGCGGCGGTCGGCCAGCTACCCCGGCCGCGACATGCGCCATTTTGAGCTGCCAGATCCGATCCGATCCGTCTCGTGTCCGACAAAAATGGCCGACATCTTGATCGGAGGCCATTCGCGCTCGGTGCTGCGTATGAGACGGTGAGAGCGAAGCGAGCGCGAGCTGCTTGCCGAGTTTCTCTTCGGCTTCGGACCCCTTTGGAATGATTGTATTCCACTTCTTCTTCGCTCGCTGCCGATGGCTTCGGGGGTCCTTCTGGCTGGACACATAGCAGGCCGGGTAGCAGACCGCTAACGGCATTGCGTTGCGGCACCCCGGTTGTCATAAATTATTTAAAAAAGGAGAAGACGAACGAAGGAACGCCCGGGGAACGCAACTAATTTCCCCCCTCCCCGTCACTCCCAACAGCCAACGGCCAACGGCATCTGGCATTGAGGCCCCGGGTGCGTGAAGAAGGAAATTTCTCGTTAATTGGCCCGGTCGGTCGGCTGGCCCGGTCGATCAATCGCACCGGATTGTCGGGAGTGAAGGGAGGCGGGGAAGAGCCACGGGATAGAAAGCTGATATGAGACAACCTTACCCTCGCCTTCCTCCATCGTTCAGGCACCAGCGGTGCTAGTGGACGATCGAGAATTGCCGGAGACGTCAGTATGCAGGAGATCCGGGATCCATGATAAGTGCGTGTCCATTGCGCGAGACAAAATCGCTCGACGAAGGAATTGGCTTCTGGCCCTTCTCGCGGGCTAACCAGCTGGCCAGCAATTATGGCCTCCTTTCAGGTCTACATTTTTTCAGGGACCGTTGATCTGTATCTGCCCGGTTTAACGTGTATCGACACGGAACGGACCGTAAATTCGTGCGATCATTCGTCGATTCAGTGGCGAGCATCTATGAAAATAAATTTGTTAGATCGTACGAAGTGTTTTGTTGAAATCACAAATTTATATAAAAAATTGCGATAACCAAGAAGAGTTTTACGAATTTCCGGATAATTGGTTCACTATTTCGTTTGAAATATGTTGGTCCATTATGATTCAGGATTGTAGGTACAATAGACAAAGTATTTGTTGATATAATCTGATCTTCCATTTATTTTTGATAAAATGTCGTATTGATTTTTATAGAACTTCACACATAATCTACCAACTATCTTGGAGTTGACCTCACAACGAATGAAAATGTATTTGGCACCTATAACAAATGGTACACCGAAGGACAAGCTCATAAGCTCTTCTCCAACATATTTCCTTAAATGTTGAAAATCCTGCTTAAAGTATGGTAACCAAAAAAGCTTAGAACAGATTGAAGTCTGCTGCTCTGATAGACAAGTGAATCTGTTTCAATCGATGATGATTTAATGTCCATAATACCAAGGAAATAAAAGTTCAGACAAGTGATATACAGCATGTGGTCAATAATCCCCGGCATTCGAATAGATAAAAAAAAAACCAACTTTCAAACCATACCATGACAACGACGGACATGCAAGTCGACGAGCACTTGCCATGCTGCCTCACAAGATTGCCTCCGTCGTTCTGGGAATGGTCAGAAATTCGTCTGAAATTGAAAGAAGTTGTAAATTATCAAACGATTTCCCCTTCGGATGCTGCTCTCTCTGCGCCAGCCATGCCCTGGAGTCCCGAATCGTCTTCAGCGTCTTTGACTGGTCGCTGGTCGGTGCTGAAAGCATTCCACGCTAACGAGCGCGCTGTCTGTTCGGGTTTTCCGTTTTCCATCCTGTCTCCTCTGCTCTTCCTACTCCTCCTGCCTTTTAATGCGAATGGAGCGGGATGGTCGGATCGATTCGAGCGAGCATTTATCGACCATAAGCGTTTAATGAAATGGTGGCCACTCCGGATCTACTCTACGATGCCGGTACGCGTTGAAACGGAGCGAACTAAAAAGGCTCTGCACTGGACGCTTCCAGTGGATAGAGGGTAGAGGAAGGGCCAGCAAACAAGCGATTGATAGTGATCGGGTGCAGCGGGTGGAAGCCGTTTGTGCCAGCAGTGCGGCCCCGGGGCAGTGCGGTGTGTGGATATCATAAAATGGAAGCCTTCAGAAAACGGAACGAGAAGAGAGAAAAGGCCTGGCCGCACCGGACCGGAGCTGGCACAAACGGCTCCTCTATGGACGGATACGGACGAAAACAGTTCAAAAGAAGATAAAGATCGAGGATGCAGGAGAAGGAGGAACACAAGCAGAACGACCATATTTCTTTCTTCATTTATGTCTTCATTTGCTCGATCCTGCGCGCTATAGTGGACCATCGACGACGGTGACGATGGCGACGTCGAATGGGCGAACGGATTAGTCCAATCGACGGCTTAGTCGGCTAGCTGCCTCCTCCGTCCTCCGCTAGCACACAACCCGATGAACCGGGGGGGCCATGATGCCCATGAACCGTTGGATTGAGAGGCGGATTTCCAAATACCATGACCATCATCATCGTCGTCGTCGTCGTCATCATCGGTCGAGGTGTTCCTGCGTTCCTTAATCAGGCGCTCCAGCCAACCGGCCACCTGGGGCTCTTAATTAGCCGCATTCCCGTTTTCCTATCCCATTCGCTGATGTCCGCTACAAGGGCGCCCGCTTCCCTGGCAAACACCTTCACCTTCTCGATTAAGGTGCAATCGAGGTAGTAACAGGGGAACGAGAATGGTGGATGTAAGTCGAAGACATTGAACACAGCACTGAACAAAACATCTGCTACGCTACGCAATGGTTTGGTTACTCGTATACTCGTCTAGAACCCTGTAGGCTTTACTCAAGCCTTCCAAGATTGCCGGTTTATCCCCTCGATCGATACAATATAAGCAAAGGTAAACTCTAATAAATCACTGAAGGTACAGTAAACCACGGCTACTAGATGGGATGCACCCGATCGACAGCAATGAGCTTGTTGCGGGCGAAGATAAATCATACTTTTCACCAACCGCCGCCGCCGCCGCCGCCGCCGCCTGGCCGCCCAGGATTCCTACTGGCGAAGGCGAAAGTACTATATTCCATCGGTCATATCCTTACAAATCATTATATGGCCCAATCATACTAATAAAATCATCAATCACACCTACTATCGGGCCCAACTGAGCATACGCCGGGGCTGGGAGCGACCCAGGTGAGAGGTAGTAGCCGTAGTAGCCCCGACCGCTAATCGAATGAGCACGCGCCTCGCACTGGACGATTGATTTGATTTGCAGTTGTCGCAACACTACATCAGATCGATCGGTTTCATCCGGATACTTTATGATATATTCGGTGAGACGGTGTCGCCTGTTGGCAGCGTCACCGCAATGCGTCGTTCCCCGGACGTACCCGTTTACGTGTTGGAAGCGGAACCAGCTGTTTAAATATACAGCAAAGAGGCCTCGACTCGGACAATTCCGACCCGGGACTCTCCGGGAACAGAGCTCCGGAAGCAATTTAACCGAGTGGCGCTCTACTCCTCAATCGGTGCGTTATATGGACTCCAGGGCGGCCTCCGTCTGGCCGAGGGGAATGGGTGTCAGAGCGTTCACATAAAACACCTTCAGACAACGGCAAAGTGGTTAGTGGAGGTGGCAGCGAGACACACACCCCAAAAAAAGGAGCCACAAAGTTTATAAACCATGCGCATAAACGCTAAACACTGAAGATTGAAACCCCTTACCGAATGGCCAATGAAAGGGAGCAAGGCGAGGAGGAGGGTACACTAAATCACGAATTGTAAGCGCACACTCTCCGCCGCGTCGGTTTTTATTTATAATATCAGGTGTCGGTGCTGGAAGGAATCGGTTAAGGAATTGGTGCCATTAGGTGCCCGATTGCTAGGGCCCCACGCATTGCAGGGGCCCCAATTAGGAGACACGAGGAGCCGGCGCAAGTGCCGAATATCTTAGGTGGATGCATGGTTATTAAAACCAGGGAATAAAACTAACCAAAAAACACAGAAACGGATCCGGCTGGAGGAGAGGTGAAGTTTATGCTACAGAACTAATTGCTATATGAGTGTATTTATTTATAAACTTGCATTGCCTTTCGCTTTCGATGCTGCGCCGTAGGTACGGTACAAAGCAATTGTTGATCTAGAACTGAAGAACATGGAAGAAACCAGAGATTATTAATGGTTGTCGGATCTTCGGAGGGTTTTTTTTATCACTTGTCTACATTCATATTTTGATTTTGAATTTTGGGAGTTGAAATTCGGGCAATTATTTGATTTCTTACATTTAGAAATGGCTTGGAATGGTATCAACATTTTGAACTATTTTTTGAGAAAGTATTTACGAATTCTTAATTTAAAGCTTCGGTAAGTATAAAGATACTATCTGTCTCCGTTTGTTAGATTCGGTTAGCTTTTCTACAATACATTAGTACTCTCTTTAATCTCTCAAACCTTTAAAGTTTTCAAGTAATGCTCTAACGTATATCAATCGATCAAGAATCCTTGGAATTAGAAAATCTAAACTCCATGTCTAAAGCAGTGCTCAACTGGAAGAATGTTAAATACGCCTCTTATATATGATTTTCAACAAATAACAAAGTATTTCACGGTTGGCAATATAGCAAATGGAATTGGTATCCAGCGTTGTTGGATGCAAATCGATCTGCGCGCTAAAGCTACGATTGTGTGGCCTACTTCATGTTTGAGTTATTCCGATCCATGAGAGTAAAACAGTCTGCGCTTTGTTTGAAATAGGACACGAAAAACCCATTCCCAAATTGATTCATCTGAAAAAAAAAAAAACATACCGACTGTCCGGGTCCGAGGTTCCGGGCTAGCCGGTGCGATTCCGGCCCCCGCCACGTTGCGAGGGCTACGGGCAAACAAAACAAAACATTCTGCTGCCCGAATGCTGCTGCCGAATTGGAAAAGCGACTTTATTTTTTTGTAAAAACTCCACAGAAAAAAAAACCACCCGATAGCAAAATCCCACTTTATGGCGGGGCAATTTAAGCCGATGCCAAGCCACTCCGGAGTGGCTCAAGTTGGGACCGGAGGGTTTTTGGGACCACTGACCATCCACCGGTTCAGCACGGTCGCCGATCGGGAAGCGAAGGCCGAACCGGCCGTACTCGGAAAATTTATTCCATCCCATTTGGCTGACCTTTTCTCGTACCCGTTTCCCGGACTCCCGGACACCACGAACTACTTTTCCCCGAATGACCTTTCCTGGTCCGTCATCCTCTGGAAACCATCCCGTGGCCAAGAAGGCTACCGTGCAGCGCGTTTCGTGTGTTTCTCATTTGGAGCGCTGTTAGCGGATCGTGGAATTTACGGATAGGATTTTTTTTTCTTTCTTGTATGTTGCTTCATTTTAAGTCCATCTTCTAGTCGTTCGGTAGACTTGAAAGGGTTCCGGTCAACGCGTCAGCAGCCTGGCCGCGTGTCCTTGGCCCTGCCAAACGACGTACGTGGCGGATTTGAGATGCCGATGCCGATGCCGCCCTCGGATGAAGACGTTTGTTTGCCGACCGATTTCGGCGAATTTACAAGGCACTGAGACGCGTAGTGGACAATGGCTCTATGAACATTGAAGGCAAATAAGGTTGTTCTAGCGCAATAAAACGGCAAATGTCGGTTTTACTCTTTTTTTCTCTCGGTCGGGAAATCACGTATTGATCGTCGGTAGCAACGAATCCATGAATCTATGGGTTGTTAGTCAAAAGGTGTCAAAATGTACGAGACTTTTCAAGAACTGCCTTCCTAATATGAGATCATACTTTAAAAAACGACATAAGACGACGTGTTTCGGATATTTTTCAACAGAATTGTAAAAGCAAAAAGGTGGAAAGCAGGTATTTAGTTCAGTTGTTCGTGAAACATAAGTTTCGGCAGTTTAATAATATTAAACGATTTCTATTGCTTTGCATGAGCTTCGTGAACACATTTCTGCAATAAGTATTACGATAATTATAATGTTTTCGAAATCATGATCCTAGTATAATCGGTGATAAAAGATTAATGTTTTATAGAAATTAATAGGAATTTCATTGGTTAAATGTAGTTTAGCATTGTATCCCCTTATTACAGTAATAATACCACATTCATCCTTCTTCCTTTCAACTTTATAAAATGAAGAAACGAAATGTCCAGTAATCTCACGCTCTAATTACAATTTGAAAATCCAGCTTTGAAACAACAAGCCTTTCGAAACCGGTGACGCAAGCCATCGGGGTATCACTTTTTACGTAGTAGAAAAATAAAGGAATGGAAGGCCACCGGTGACCGGGCGCCCGTCCACACGATCTCGACGTCGGTATCGCAATTTAATGTGAAGGAAAACGGCTGCCAAAAGCACTTTCCAACGTACGGGCGCAGTAGGCGGCAGCTCGGTCACACACACACACACACACACAGTACGCAGCAGCAATTCAATCCTCCAAGCGCGGTACCGCGGTGCGCACAGTGCGGTGTGTGCCGCGGCACATGTAATCAATTGCAAAGGACAATAAAACTCTTGAAGTCGGCCATTTTTCTTTCCACCATTCCACCCATTCCATCCATTCCACTGCGCTCCACAGTTGGAGCATATTCAACCTTCATCTCTTTGGTCTACCTTTCGGCAGACAGGCGCGCGAGTGACAGGCGGCCCGCGCTGGCCGCACTTCAGATTGGCGTCTAATTGACGCCACGGTGATCCAAGGAGACTTCCCCTGTCCCCCGTTCCCCCCCATCCCACCGATTCGCTTGATTCCCTTGAGGTGCGATGGTGCAGTAAGTGCTTCAAGTCAAGTACCGGATCGCCAGAGCGCACCTTTCACTAATGGCCATCAACAGCAAGCTGAACCTCGACGATTCGCTTTCTTTTCGGCAGTGTCCAATTTTCGGCTCCGGTTCTTCACATCAAGTTTCCTTGACGGTTGTTTGATGGGCTCATCCGTAGAAAAGTTCAAGTTTGCCTGATCGCAATTGAAAAAAACACGTAAAACCACCATTCATGCCATCTTATGCCCTTCCTTATGCGCCCGAGAAAAAAAAAGGCTTGACGAATATGAATTGAGTAATTCAAAGCCCTATTCATTCACAGTTTTTTGGTTCGAAGGATTCTCATCGTGGTTTGCGAACGTACTCGCTTATCGCGGAGCTCATTCATTCCCTAAAACCCTTTGCTAACCGACCGCACCAATCTGCTTCTAATCACTTCATTACCTTCGTCTGCTATGAAGCGTAGGGTAAATCGGTTTTTTTTATAACCTTCACTACTGCAGGAGACAAATCAATATTTGAGAAAAAAAACTGGAAGCCGCTTCTTCTTTTCCAAAAACAAAAAAACGTGTTACCCTCATTTCAGTCAGCAGGCCAGGTGAATTATTTGTTTCTCTTCTGGCCAAGCAAAATTTGACCCACCATCACCATCGGTGGATCGATCAATCGTTGATCCTTTGTTTTGCCTAACATCTTTATTACGCTGTAAAAACGACGACAGAGCAACAGTATCCCGAAAAGCAGCAAAAGGACCTTCATAATAAAAAAAAAATGGTCCGTGGTGGTCATAAAACAAGAACGATCCATTCCCAATAATAGGCATTCGGGTGGAGCAGGCAGTCTTCGTCGAGTCGAGACAAGCGCGAGCCCGGCTGCTTGTAAATAAGTTGGGCAAAGAAAAATTAATTTTCAGCTTGTTGTTGAACATATTGAACCAACCTTCGTCGTGTCTAACCAGGCTACTGGTTACACTGGTATGAGGCAGAAATGTTGATGCCAAGACGACAGATTTGTTAAAAAATATATCACAACGGATTCAATATCGATTCTCATTCTTAACTCTAGGTTCTAGAACGAAACTTGGTATCGGGAATTGCCAAAGTTTCCCATCAAATCAAGAAGTTCAGGTCGATTCAATCGACGAATTGTCGGATCTATACCTGTTCGAAGCGTATCCAAAGCCCTAACAGCGGCTATACCGGTAGCTCGAATGACAAAACACAAATAAAACTACAACGGAGACCATAAAAACAAACTCAAATTCAGTGTCTAAACAATACGTCTGACGCCTAAGGGTACGATACCGCACGCAAGACCCCGAAAGACAATCCGAATCTGCCAAACTACACGGTAGTTTGAAGAACCCAGATAGCTCTTGTAAAAAGCTCTTTTGTACAAACGTAATCGTGATTATTTAATTTTAATGATCCTCATGTATACCATTTGTTATTACCCTCGCTCGGACCGGCAGAAGTAGAAGCGGGCTTCAGGGGCAGTATCCTCAGTAACTGCTTCTACTGATGCTGCTGGTGAGCGGTTAGCATCCAAAATATCGCCGGAAAAATGCATTCCCATACCTGTAGAACACCATTTGCTGGGAAAACAGCAGAGCAGAAGGCTCGAGGTAAACCAATCACCAGGGATCCAAACATTCAAATTAATCCCTACAACTCCGAATCCCACGGTGCACGGTGTCGTTGGTACTGTAGCCGTAATTAGCTCTGCTCGTTCTGCAGCAACACGCCGGCAAAGGTTGGGAGGTTATTAAAGGATCATCATAAAGTGTCGCCCTTTACGAGAGGCACAACGTTCGAGAGGATTGGTTTGTCCATTCTGCTCCCACAGCATGCGTTTACAGCGGACCGAATTGATGGTCTATATTGCACATTTGCGCTCTTGGCGTACTAGGTAGTGGTAGGATAGCTCGGGATCACACAGGACATGCTATGACACCTTCACCACATCCACGCGATACACATGTCCTGATTGTTCATCATGAGCCTTTCTTTTCCCGGGACACATTATTGCGCTCATCACCCAAGACAATGCTCCTGACAGACCTGCTGATTAATATGGATAAGGCATCGACGCAAAATTTTCAACTCGACTGTTACTGAGACAGGTACCAGGGGTGCTGCTGCTGTGCCTATGATTTGGGTTTTTGTTTTCGGGTGTCAGCTCCATTACAGACCCACGGCTACAACAGGGCGAAACCACCGGTGTCATATTGTGTCATATTTCATTCCAAAAACGAATTGCTCCAACAGTACAGAGCGGTCTTCCTACTTCACTTTCACCGACCACTAACCGGCTACCGGTCCGGAGTACTGTCACGGGCTCTCGGAGGGTCGTATTAAGATAATTGAACAACCTCGGCGCACGGAAAACGAAACAATGGCGGCACGGCATATGGCACGGCTTTATGCGGCGGCGTTCGGACATCACAAATCATGACTCCATTAGACGCGGCGCATATATATGCCGAGTCAAGGGTTGGCCGGCTGCCATTTAGGGTGATAATTTACGATTGTGATGGGATGGTCAGTTTGCAGAAAAAAAAAAAAACAGCAAACCACTCCCCCCCGGCGCCGACCGTCAGGTCCATAACTCCCCAGCAATAATTCATCTCGCTTAAAAAGGGACAATAATTCCGGTTATTCAAAGGGGGAGAAGGGGTCTGGGGTAAGGTAAAGGACACTTTCATACTCATCATCATCATCATCATCATCATCATCATCATCATCATTGGCATCGGCATCGGGGGTTGGGGCGACGCTCAAGCAACGATGTAATGCGTTTCGCGCTTCCGGATTACCGGCTTCCAAATCTGCGATCAGTCAGTCGGTCGGTCAGGTCCGGTAGCGAGGCGTTTTTCCCATTTCCCGGCGACCCCGTTGTGGTCACGCACCGCACCGGGCAATAAGGGCCGTGGCTCCGTGTCACACTCCACGAGAAGCTTTCCCATTCTTTCGTGTCTCTCTCTCTCTCTCTCTCGCTCTCTCTCTCCCTGTAAAGAAATACGATCACCGACTGGCCGGCCGGCCGGCCGGATCGCCATCTTGACTAATTAAGATAATTAAATTAAAATTTTCAGAAAATAAAAATTACGCTCATAATTTATATAGCGGGGGGAGGGTGTCGTAAAAGGAAAGAAGGTAGGGGTGGGGTGGAGGGGGGGGAGGACTGCGCAGAGACACGAAGAATGGTCGGTGCCCTGGTGTGCCGTGACTGTTGCTGTTGCTGTGGATGAGTTATGACCGGGGGTGGGGCGGAGGTTACGAGTCGGAAGGCCACACCGATGCCAGGGAAAATGACCTCTCGTCCCCCTCTCTACCCCACTCGGCACTGCTGCTGGTTATGTGAAAAGTGGTGGTGTGGGAGAGGGTTTTCCCATTCCACGGCATGCCGCGCGCGGTTGCGTGCTGACCTCTGGCGCTGGCGCTGCTCCACCGTTAATGCTGAGCTCGAAAGTTTCCACCTCACAGCCCGGGGGAAGGTGGAAGGTTGCTGGACAGAGAAAAACCATATTTGGGCCGCCGAATCGTCGAATTGTGCTGCTACTGCTGCTGCTACTGCTGCTGGTGTTGTGTCCATACCATTGTGCCATTGGTGAGCACTCGAAACGTTACGCTCGAACTGGCTGGCGGTGTGGTGTGGTGTGGGGATGAAGGATTCAACTTCGTGACCATTTACATTTTATGATCCTTTTGCACGGGGCCAGACCACAGACCGACAGACCGGAGTGGCTGCGGAAGCGCACACTTTTGCACACGCGCGAGTGAGCAGCAATCACGCAAGGTGTTACCACCGCGCGGTCCTGGACGTCGTCGTCTTGTGGTCGTTGTTTTTGGTGCGAGCGAGCACGGGGGAGGGGGTGTGTCCGATCACCCGGTGCCCGGTTGAATGGGGGGGTTTGTTTTTCGAGAAGAGAAAAACACGCCAATCACACACACACACACACACACACACACACACACACACACACACACACACGCCTTTCACCAAATTCGACTCCCGTACCACTGACATGCGAGGGAGGTTGTTGATGGTGCAGAAGGAAAATGATGGCGACGTTTTTTTTTCCTGTACCTCGTAGACTCTATTGCCTCCGAAAAAGGAGCTGCAGAGATCCAGCTGCCATCCATTGCGGTATGTAAATTCATGCCGAGAAAGGAAGCGCAGGTTCAGAAGGTTCATTGCGTTGAGATCCAAGTAGTCTCCTCTGGAGTTTACGTCAAGCGACGCTATGTCTACTAGATTTTGAGTTCAGAGAAGTGACACGTTGTAGACCATATCAATCAATATTGATTATTGGATTAGAGTGCCACCCCCAAAAAAAAAACGACCGCATCATAGTAGCAGACAACACCTGCTGCAGTCAGCTGCCGTCACACGAAGAAAGGATTGCTATCGAAGCCAGCGCCAACGAGCCTTTCTCGGACGACGGTGACGGTGACGTGGTTCTCTTATAACATTCGTCGCATTACGCTCCCCACGACGCACCCCCAAACACCCCCCGACAGACAGAATGCAGAGCGCGCGTCAAGAAAATGTGTGAGGTACGACCTAACCCCGTGCCAGTCTCCGAACCTTGCTTTGCCGAGGGAATCGCAGCGCGCCCGGGAAGTGGTCCCGGAGCTTTCAGAAATGGGTTCAGAATTTATAGCGCTATCACCCCGGCCTAATGCCACGCAAACACACGTTAATTGTGTGTGGTTAGCGTTTGTTTTCTCTCCGCTTTTCGGCTCTTGTTTGACTGTTTGCTTGTCGAGGCAGAGAGTGTTTTTCAGATACTGTGGCTGCGGCTGCGGCTGCGGCTGTGACTGCTGCACTAGCAACCTGCCCCGGGTCCCTGGGTATGTAGAGATCACAGCGATCACGAAGGGTGATGCTGATAGTGGCGCGATAAAGCCCCGAAAAGCATTTGCATTGGTGGAAGGTGGTCGCCAAGTCGACCAAATGTTACAAGGACTGTGCGTGTGTGTGTGTGTGTGTGTGGCAAGGCCGGTACAAAGGTTGATCGAACGGAAACTGCGCTGTAGCTGATGTGCTCCAAATGTGTCTTCAACGTACCTAGCAAAAGGCTAGGCCCTGATCATGGCGATCTCAATCAATTTACAGAATCAAGATTAGAAGCACCTATATACCGCCACCTCTCGCCACATAGGCATATCTTCAAGATAGGAAAATCCCAGCTCAAATACCTAACCATACCGCCCGGACACATTTTGATTTGTGCTTTCTTTGGTGCCCTTTTGGCTCCGGTTACCCGGAGACTGGAAGGGGCCAACACACATACACGGGGCCGACGAATACGGACTCAAACCAGAACCAGAGAGTTTTATAGGGCTTCCACGCTAGTGCTAGCTCACGCGCTGAGGGCACTGCTTTACAATGTTTGTATATTTGCCGGATAATTTACTCCGAGCCCTGGCGATGGTAGTGGCTGGCGGTGGCAAAAGGTTGCCCCGAACGGCCACAAGGGTCAGGTCAAGGTGTTTGGAGTTCGCGGGCCTACGTTTGCAGAACAGCGCAGACGCAACCATAAATACCCCGTAATCACAAAAATAAAAACCTGCGCTGCGCTTTCACTCCCTTTTTCCCGCTCATCGCGGCTGCTGCGGTGAGGTGGAGGGGAGGGGGAGAGAAATGGTGGCCAGCGAAACGGCTGTTTACACTTTCCATTACGGTACCGCGGTACGGCCGTTATCATACTGCTGTTGACCTCCTTGTTACGATTAATCGTAACCCGGAACAGATCCAATTGAAAAATTGATTGAATCCTGCGCACTTCGTCGGAACTGTCCCTTTGACAGTTGGTGACGAGCGCTCCCAATCTCTTCTACCCTTTAAAATGCACACTCGGAACTGACAGAGATCTTGATAGCGCAGCTAAAGGCTCTAGAGACCCTCAACCAACTCTCCATAGTCCTGCCAAACGGCGAGAACGTTACAGACGGTGGGCATGGACAGCTGGGTAGTAAAGAAAAGCTTGCGCTTGTGCTGTGCTTCACCGAATCGAATCTGGGACACGCTAGCTCTCCCTGTAATTAGCTAGAAAAACAAATAGTATTACCTAAGTTTGCAAATACCGGCGGAGGGCGAAACATTGCCGAAAGTACCACCTCTTGATGGTCGCGCCGTGATCGATCGGTCGTTAATACCATGGGTGTACCACCGCGCCCTCGCCCGGGTAGGCTACTGGGCCCCCAGCTTCACAGAACCCAAAACAGTCTTTCGTTGTTAATGTTTTTCCCTTTTTTTTTTTGGGTTTTGATGTTAAGGTTCAAACCTCCCCCCTCCCTGGGCGAGGGGTACTGGCAATTTGAGGTGGCGGCAGCGAAGTGTTATGGCGGGTAAACAACACACCTCACGCGAGAGCAGTAGCGAGGTTACGCGGAGCAGCCGAAATCGGGGGCAAACACAAGGAAACCGACGGGTTTCGGGCAGCCGGCCAACGGTACCGGTCCGCTCCTAGCGGTCGCGGGTAGCGGAGGTTATGAGAGAGAGAGAAGAAAAAACCAAATCCTCTGGCCTCTGGGAAAAGGCTGCATCATCCCGGGCGACCGGCACCGGTGTGTGCATATATTATGCGCATAACCAGCTTCAATTATGCTGGTGTTTTAGTGTCTCCGTAGAGCATTTTGTTTCGCACAAACTGCAATCGGGCCACACAATAGAAAGGGAGGAAGGGAGGAGGAGGAGGAGGAGGAGGAGGAGGAGGAGATGGCCTACCGGAGGGCCAGCCTGGACCCATTGTCTTCCAATTACGTTTTATGGCGACTCATTTGCCAGCAACAATTCGTCCTTTTGTCCTTTTGTCGATGTCGGTAAGGGTTCCCGGGTGCGTGTGCGCGTCAGAGAGAGGTCCGGATCCCGATGCTCCGGATTCCGATCGTGTGGAATGATTCAGGAGGGAGAGTTGAGGTAGTAGTTGTTGTTTTTCCTCTGCCCTAGAAATTAGCGTTTATTGCTTCTGCCCGCGGAGTGAATACCGGCGTGGGGTCTGGCGTGCATGGCGGACTGGCTGGTGGAATGTTTTGGCTCGGAGAGGAGGTAAAGCCGCGTTGCAGGATCAGGATCAAACGAAGCCGTTCCGGGGATACTTCCCAAGAAGTCCTTAGATAATTTCATGTTAAACTAATTGTATTGATCAGAATGGAGAACGATCGAGAGTTCCATGTTTTTTTTTTATTTCCTGCATCCAATGGTTACTATGATGGAATAATGACTTGTATGTCACCAAATGTCAGATCGTAACATCCAACGCCAACTGAGGTCTGCGTTAAGGGGGGGCTTTTGTTATTTTGGGTCAAAAAAGGCTATTTTTGACGATTTTTAGTGAAGAAACCATCCAACTTAATTTTTCCAAAACGATGTCATATTAAACTATAACTTTTCAAGAATATTTGGCTCTATTTTGGGGAAGATTTGTTCCAAACTACGATCATGGCATCCAATCTAGAAAGCCGAGTTTGCAAAAATGTACTTTTTGCGGTGCCCATCGTAACCACGTGCTGGGTCATCAGAAATATACAAATGAATATTACTTTGTTAGATTATAAGTTTATCCAGGTAGCCCAGTCGAGTTTTTGCTAAATTTCCTACTTTTCGATTTTTGGTAGATTTTTGAAGTTGAAAAAGTAATGCTTTTTTCGACGTTATCTCAAAACACAACACTACATTATTAAAAAAAAAATATTTTAAAGTAAAGTATCTACAATTTTTATAAAATCTCGACGGGGCTACCTGGCAAATAGTGTACAGATTATATGATTAAAATTTCAAATCGATCGGTTCAGTAGTTTTTATACTACTTTGGGCACCGACTTTGAAAACGCAGGTTTTAGGAATTGCGATTCAATGTTGCGAGATGCTTTGAGCTTTGAATGAATGGTGGATTTTCAAACATCAATATCTTTGTCAGTTTTGCTTCGATTAACCCCAAAGTTTCACACAATACTCTTGAAAGCATAAGCACTCATAAAAAAATGTAAAAAGTAAATGCAAAGAATTAAAATAAAATACCGAAGCCCCCCTTAAGATCGATTATCCAACCATCGGCAGTGAAGCATCGAAGAGAAGCTCCCGGAATCTCAATTCCCTCCTCAAGCCGCTTCCTACGCACCACGGTCATTAGATCAGGGCGTTTGTGGCTTAGAACGAGCGTTCAGTACGACAAAAAAAAACCACAAACATGAAAAAAAACGGTCCCCCTTCCCCACAAATACCGTTCATCCAGCCGTTGCATATGGCGAATCCACACCCGGTGGGGGGTGGGGAGGAGGACCGCTGACTGGGTGACCGGGACGGCCACGTACTGGTTCGCTTATGCGCCAGGCCCGAATGAGGCGAATGTGCACACGATTAGTATCCGTCAATAGGCCCGGGCCGGGCAATTAACGTTTAACGGCACCTGTAAAAAATTAAACAGTTTGATTAGGGCCATCAAAAGAATCGCGGCCTTTATGGTTTTGGGATCCAATGGTATGGGGAGCAAGGGTAGGGGGGGGGGGATCCTGGATGGTCGCGAATGGGGACCGGGGGCCAATATTTTATATCAACGATGACATGTTGACGTCCTATCATTTTCAGAGCAACGATCGCCTCGCATTCCATTGCCACGCTGGATGGAACGGAGGGTTCGGAGGGAAGGGAGGGAGGGGAAATGCGTCTTATCGAGTCGACATTGAGCCGTATCGATTCCGGTTTTTTTGGGACGAAGTGTCGCCGATGTCTAGGACAGATTGTTGGGTCCTAACGTGAAGCTGACGTTTTAACAGATTAACTGGCAGGCATTAAGTCCAAGCATGCATACTGTTGTAGGTCTCCCAAAGCACAACACCATCGCTAGTTGAATGAAGAGGTAATCATTGTACTATGTACATCAATATCTGTCTTGATTACGGTACATTTGGTATACGCGATGGCGAGGTGTAAAAATATGAAGCCTCCAGCGTGATCTACTGTCTCAAACACTGGTGCCAGCGTCTTCGATCCTCACCAACTGGCCCCGGTGGAAACGGTCAGGTTGGAAAACGATTTCTTTTTATTGTTTTACCCTGCGTACCCGTGCGTAGCAGAAGGGTCGCAAAATGGCAGTTGGCCGCAAAAAAGGGAGTTTTATTTTTACTTTTGTGCCAAAAATATGTGTTTTATTACCGTGTACCGCCATCGCCGCCACTGCCGCAGCCGCCGCCGCCGTTGGCGAATTTCTTCCAGTTTTCCACGCGAAGAGCAGCTATCCTTCTGCCTTCCTGCGCGCTGGAAACGGGCCTCTGGGCATGTAAGGGGGTACTTCAAAGGGCGCGATGGTATTTTTCTTACCCTGTCACCATCTCGTTGTTGTATGGTGCTTTACAGCTAGGCTAAAAACGTCGGGTTTTCGGCACTGGACGATCCGCGGGGGTAGATTATCCAACCAGAGCCCTATTTGGGATTTCTTTTTTTTTTTTGTTACCATCCCAAGAGGTACCTTTAATCAACGGGCTAAAATTGGTTAAATTGAAGCGTTCTAATGGATCACGGGTCTTGTAAATGAATGTTGTTTGTCCAACTTGGGGCACACTACTGAATTCAAATTTTAGGGCTTGATTTGAAGCTCGAATTGCATCAACATTCACAACATTTTCGATATTTATATTTTTGTTAAATGTTGGGGTGTAACCTGAATATATGCTAGAACATTATTTAAAGATTTAACTAAGGCTATGATGTTTAGAGTCAGCAGTGTCTAGAACCTGAAGCGTATGTTTATCAGATATGCAAAGACTGATACTATGTGATTGAATTTTAATACTTTTAGCAAGTAGAATCTAACCAAACATTTCAATATTGTTTGTTCCTATATACTGGTTCCAGGAATAAGCAGGATGAATGTAGTGAAATATTTTGTCTGTTATGGATGCGCTTAGTTAAATTATTTCACATAACTGCTTCAATCACTCAATAGTAATAATTGTTTCAAAACTATGCAAAAGACAATGTTTTTATTGTTTATAGAAATATTTTGAAAATATTTACGTTACCTCATACTACGAGATTTCATCTCACGAACACTAACTAGGAGCTAGGACGTCTAACTAATACCTTTGACGACAGCCATAGTGGTTTACCGCATGATTCATGAAATGTAAATGTGTTTCCATCTGTGTCTGAGCCACATCTCCAAAGGTACGTCGTAGAGTCTCTTGTAAAGCAAACATATTACTCAGCTTCTAGCCGCGAGCCACCATTTCCTTAGCAACGATCGCCGGCTCGATCAGTAATAATTCGCTTGAATAATGACCAATTTCCAATCTTGCATGGACCTTCGGTGCTGCCCTAGCTCCTCATGCTTTCCAGCGTCCACACTAAGGCGATGAAACGCATTCCAGCCACAACGCGTAGAGCCGCATTTCGCAAAACCGCTCGCTCTACTCCATCAAACCCCTGGCCCTGTGTGGCGACCAACCAACCATTGGCGTGCCAGTGGATGCTTCATTAGCGAAATGGGAGTCACCCTTCAGCAGCAGCGGCAGCAGCATCATCAACGGAGACCGCAGACCTCAAGCTCGCTCGAACCGCTATATTTCCTGCTCCCCTCGATGCGGATAAATACGGTTATTACGGACGCGAAGGGTATTAATCAAACATCATTAGCATTGCGGATTCCATGCCAGTCCCTGTCGGTAGTGGTGGTGGTGCTGCTGCAGCAAGGATCCTCCTCGTCGTGGTCGTGGTCGTCGTCTCCGTCGTCGTTGTGCTTCTTCTTTGTTGGGTTTCCTTTTTTCGTGTTGCCATCATGCACGAGTCGCCGAAGCAAGATGGCAGACACAAGCCTTGAAGTTGAGCCCATAAACACCGTCGGTGGCGTGTCTTGATTGGTTCGTTCCGAGGCTGACACGCCCACTTTTCCGGCTGTTCGCTCTGTCTCTTTCACTCGCATAAACACACACCCTGACGGCTCTCTCTCTTTCGCACTAATCCTTTAAGCGAGGGTTTGCGATAAGGACCGGGGGCGCTGAAGTGTGGGTTTTGTGTGTGTGTGTCGCGACGAGGGTGTCGAGGGCCCACGGTGCAAGCCATTTTGTTAGTCGTCGTTCGTGAGCCGAAGCTGGAAGACGACGGTGCTGACCGTTCTGCTCCGTCTGTCCGTGACCACCACCGGTCTCTTGCCTACCAATCGTCTTCAGTATTCCGTTGGATTTCCGCCGGAAAAGCCGAGAAAAACGCTCGCAGTGTCTCTGTGAAGTGCGCTGTGTGTTGTTGAGTGACGGTTTCGTGTGTAGAGGAGGTGCTCGTTCCACGGAAACATTGTTGGATTGCAAGTGGAAAACACAGCAAGGAATTCACAACCGAAACGTAGGATGATTGGTTAAAATCTTACCAAAACAATGAAGCGCCAGTGCTTCGATCTTTGCACGTTTATTCGAAGTAAGTGAAAAGCAGAAGTGAGATCAAATCGAAGTGAGCCTGTGAGTTGTGTCTTGTGTATGTATGCAGTGAGCAGTGAGTAGTGAGTTTTTGTGAATGAGTACCGAAGGAGTAGACGATCCGTGCTTCGCGATCGAAGACTAGCAGAGGCAAAGGGATCAGTTTGGGGGATTAAAAAGAAAAGAGAAAGAGTTGAGTTTGAGCAAGTGAACGAAGCAACAGAAAACTAAACAACCGCAACCATGGTGTCGTACTACAATCACTTCGCGATGTACCCGAAGAACCACAGCGGCAACCTGTCGTACTCGGCCACCTCCGGTTGGTATCCGAGCAACTACCAGCATCAGCCACCGCACGCCCAGTTCATCGGTGATGGCGAATCGTCCCCGCAGCCCATGTACTATCCGCATCCGCACGTGTTCCATCCGCAGTCGAGTCCGGATTGGAGCGGTCACGAGAACTTTCCGACGCCACCGCAAACGACACTGTTACCGCACGGTCCCAGCCCCGGCAGTGGTGGTGCTGGTGGTGCCGGTGCTGGAGGTGGTCTCGGTGGTGGCGTTGGTGGTGGCGGCATTGGTCTGAATCTGGCCGGACCTGGCGCTAACCATCTGCATCACCATCATCATCATCATCACAGTAGCAACAGTAGTGGCAGCGGTGGCGGTGGCGGTGCAGGAGGAGGAGGAGGAGGAGGAGGAGGTAGCAACAATGCCGGGAACAATGGCCACAATGATCATCTGGCCGACGGGTTGCACAGTATACCGTCGCCCCCGATTACGGTCTCCGGTAGCGATATGTCCAGTCCGGGCGCACCGACGGGATCGGCTTCGCCGCAGATTACGCCCCGTCCGACACCGGTCAAGAGTCCGTACGAGTGGATGAAGAAGCAGTCCTACCAGAGCCAACCGAATCCAGGTTAGTAACGGCCAGCTTAACCTATTTTGCCCTTGGAATGCTGTCCCCTCTCTCCCCCCCCACTCACCCTCTTTTTCCTGCACACACCCCCGCGTGTTGGCTGCGTTTTGCGTGCTCGCTGCTGCATGATGCCGTTTGCCTTCTTCCGGTGTTTTTTTTGTTTTGTTTTGCTTTGTCGCTTTGCGGGCTAGCATAGAACTCCCGCGCCCTTTTCCCCACCTTTCTACTCGGTGCTTGATTGCTTGCTCCTTGTTTGATATTATGAATTATGTTTCCCCAGCCCGTTTTGCACAACCAACCTCTCGAGTGTCATAATTATGGTTCTTAATAATGCTCCACCTCAGGAGGAAAGGAATCTTGGTGGAATCCCCCCCGTTAAGACGCCACGCTGCCATTTTGATTTGTTCTCGCCATCACTCTGCCCCTGCCTGCTTTTGATGGAATTCGGTCCCATCCAAAAGGCCCGACCTTTTATCCGAAGGGACGATGAGTGCTCTGTTCCGGGCGCTTTATTACCCAAAACATTCCATAAACCTCACCATACCATGGCCCATGGTCGCCATGACAACAGTGAACAGGGATCACCTCATCACCGGGGGGGGAGGCCATTGTAAAACCGTCGCGAACCGAAACAGGACGCGCTCGAAACGAGAGCAGGGCTCCGGTCTTCCTTCTCCGGCTTTCGACCGCAACCCAAACGCAACAGAGAAGACGCAGTTAATGGATTGATTTATGTCAGCACCGAGCACCGACGGCAACGGAGTGTGCCTGTGTGTGTGTGTGCGTGGCTGCATGTCTGCTGCATGTTTTATGCTTTTGTTACCAAACTTTGGCACGGAACCATCACCATCCTGCTGCGGGATGCCAGCTGAGATGGGAATGAAGGGGAGAACGAGCGCGCGCGAGCAGCGTTATTGTTCCCGTTTTTATCGATGACGTGATTTATGCACACGCGCGCACTCGTCTGTGTGTGTGTGCGTGTGTGTGCTTTGATGTGCGAAGGACGGTTCGTCGTTTCTTGACAGTTCCTTGTCGAGGATCTTCTCGAGAGGGGCCCGCATGCTATGGAAGGAGGATGGAGTGCCATCGTTGCCATGGTGATCGTCAACCATCCAAACCGTCTCCCTATGTTTCGTGCAAACGTCATGCTAGGGGACAGGGCAGGCAGGGCTGATGGTGACGCGTCCACCGGACGGGGTCCCTATCCGAAGCACTTAAGAACGCGTTCTGAGGGTGCCGAGTGCCGCCATGTTGCTGTTATCCATTAGCACCCCCGGGAAAGGGGTCCATTTGGTTTTTGGCCTATTGCTGCTGCTGCTGCTGCTTCTTTTTCTTACTGTTTTCTTCAAAAACAATCCCTCGGTAGCCGCCCGTTTGCTGCTGGCTGCTGCTGCTGTTGCCGCCGATTAGCGTCTAATTTCGTTTACCACATCGCGGCTCTCGCTCTTCGGGTCTTGCTGGTCTCACTGGACCATTAACCATCCTTTACTACGTTTATGTTTATCTGCCCCCATCGCGCCACTGTGCTTTGTTGTCATTGTTACTCCCCGTTTGCTCTGTTCTGCTCCATGTTTTGCCAATGCATGCCTTCCTCCCCCCCACCCCCTTCCCCATCGACCGTTCGTTTCTGTCGTGTTCTATTCCTGGTGATCACCGGAAATAATCCGTAGCAATTGCATCCTTCCTTATGCTCGATTTTAACATAGAAACATAAGCTCGCTCGCTAGCTTGATACTACCGGAGATGTACGTTACTGACCCAAAGTCCATTCTCTTTTTCTCTCTAATCCTTCTCTCTCTCTCTCTATTGCTCCACAATCACGGTCCGTGATCGAATGTGACTTTGGCCAACATCAAACACAAACAAACAAACCAACAAACGAACAACAACAACAACAACAAAAACCTTGTGCCACTATTGTGCACCCAAAAACATTGTGTGTGCGTGCGTGTGTGTCCGTGGGGGTGTGTGGCAACTGCTTCTCCCATCCAGGACATCTTCTCAACATCTGCTCGGCACCATCGCTGCAAGACTTCGCCCCCGTGGAACCCGGTGGTATGCAACATTTTTCACCCCCTTTTTACACGCCATTTTTTACGCCCGCTTTACGCCCCATTGGTCCTGATCTCGGATTATTTTTCCTCCCCCCTCCCCCACCGAGCTTTCGATTGTGGTTCCGATTTTTCGTTTGAAATTTTTCCAACTTTTTTTCTCAATTTCTGCTTTTCGTCTTGACGGTTTTCCTGCGGGTTTTAAGTTTCACGATGACATGACGCGACAGTGTGTCTTGTATGTGTGTGTCTGCCTGCATGCTGAAAGCTGAAATGTGCTGCATAACAACTGCCTTCTTCGCCTTCGATTGTACTTCGATTTACCGTTCCGGTTCCGGTTGACTGACGTTTGAGTTCACACAGCCAACTCACTACTGGTTCGGCGAGGCGACGCCATTTTGTGTTTGCGTGCGGGACCTTGCCTCAACTCACCTCTACCTTAGACGGGGTTTTTTGCTGCTACGAATTTTGAGAGACTCGCAAGTCAGAGCGCAAGCCTGGCCAAAGGCAATAAGCTCGCAAAGCATGAAGCAGCAGCAGCAGCAGCACCGATAGAACGTTTCAAAACCCCCAAGCCCCCCTTCCACACACACACACACGCGCGCGTTTGAATATTCATTTCGAATCACCACCACCACCACCGTTGCGCGCCTTTACACAATTAGTCTACCGTTATTGGCCAGGGAGGGCATTTGAAACGAACAAAAAAAAAACGCCTCGCCCCAGAACCCCACGAAGAGAAGCCCCATTTGATGAGACGAGGGGTGGGACGGGGGGGAGGGGAACGATGGAGCAGCCACGGAAAGAGGACGGAACGGAAAAGCGTTGCGCTATTAATTTATTCGCTTTACGTATTATTTTATTGCATTTAATATTTATGGTTGGGCCCCCGCAAGCCACCCCTTTTTCCACCAATCCCACCATAGTCTTAGTACTCCCACCCTCTGGTCTAGCTGGCCGCTGGCCTCGTCACGGTCTTCAAAATTGACTTCAAATAGGACGACAAAAACGACGACGACGACGACGACGACGAAGACGACGAACGGTGTAACTGTAGAGAGAGGGAGACAGGGAGGGGAGCAAGAGGGTGAAGGATGAAATCTTAAAATGAAATCTCGCGTGAAGGCGACGGACGCGAACCGCGGACCGACCGACCGTTCCTTCCTTCCTTTTGCTTACCATCCGTGGCTCGAAACGGGGCTTCCACAATGGCTGCCTGCTAATAGAGATAAAATGGATGGCTTTCAACCGGCGGAGATACGGCTAGACGGGGTACACCGAAAGGAGAGAGAGGGAGGGAATGCCTTTAACTGATGATCTTGCGGTTCGATTAATTTGTAAACGCGCGAGACACACACGGCATAGCCGGCCATTTAACAACCTTCTCCCGTAACTTTCCGTACCGTAAACATTGGCTGCGGTTGCTTTGTTTCTGGTTTTGGGACGGAGGCCACGGGATTTAACGGCCAGCTTCCGTCGTCATCCTTTAATCGATTTTGTGTGCATATGTGTATATGTGTGATTGTGCGGGTGTTTGCAGAGGCATTATTAAGGTCTTTTGCGGTGATCGCAAGCAATTTGCAGACAAGCTTCGTGATGGCGAATTGTGCTCTTTCTCTTTTGATTTCATGGTACTGCTTTCAAGGGGGGTTTTTGTACAAAAAACGATAGACATCTTTTGTGTAAATATTTTCCACACCACCGTCCACCGTCCCCACGCTGTACAGCTACAAAATCCGTCCTGCAGCACGCCTTCTTCTCACAAACAGTGCACCCCGCGGTTCGGTTTATGATTCGTTAGTTGAGTTGCGTTTCCCTTTAACCCCGCGCGCCGTGCGGTTGCGTGTGTGTGTGTGTGTGTGTGTGTGTTTTCTTTTGCGTGATCCTCCTTTAACATCCCTCCCCTTCTCACCTCCCTTACTCCCAAAAAAGCGATGCAAAACGGTGCTTGAACATGCGAAACCAAAAGCAACACAACAACTTAGCATAACGACCACTACCACTACCACCGCCACCATCACCACAAACCAACCAACAACCAAAACCAAAACCAACCGACAAAGTTGCTAATGTGTTTTTCTTTTCGACCCGTTTGCATTTTTGCAGGAAAGTGTAAGTATCTCGCTAAAGTATCGCGGACTTATCGGGCTCCCCCCCTCATCGCGATCCACGCACACCACACCTGCGCGCGCGCCTCTAGTACTTCCCTCTACTGCCTCCCGCCATCCTTACCTTTCCATTCTTCTAGTTCCTTGCCCAAAATGTCAGGCGTTTCATACCTACGGTGATATGCTTCGCTCAGGTAACGCTCCACAAAACCATATCTCTCACAAATCGTTATTCCTTGTTTGGTTTTTTCTCTTACTTAATTCTTCTTCGTGTTTCGGTGGTTTACTTTCCTTTCTATCTCTCTCGAGCACACACACACACACACACACCTACTCTTTAGCTCTTTGTTACTGTTGTTTCCTTGATTTTTTTTCGCCTTCCAAAATGCGATCTTGTTCGTGTTATTGTGGTTTCTGGGGCGCGATTCTTCGCGACAACCCCCCTCCCCTGGAGCGACGTCGTGGCACCATTAAAGGATGTGATCATCGGACACGATTAGGACCGACAATCGTTCGGACGACAATCGATGATGTACTCCCATATCTATCCAGGGTTTCGTTGCCACATTTTTTTGTCTTTTGATAACGCTTCAGTCACTTCGGTGCCAGTGCTGTTGCTGCTGCTGCTTCCAGCACAATGTTATCGCTTCAAATTCAAATGTGAACAACTGGAGCGTATGTGTGAGTGTGCGTGTGCCGGTTTCCGTGGGTATTCCCCTCGCCAAAAAAAATTGTGTTGCCCAATACATGCAGCACCGCTACTAATCGTACTAACCGTACAACGTCATCATAGGTGGCGTGTTGCGGCGCTATAATCGATCAAACCTTCCCTTCCATCATCGTCTGCCATTTTGTTTTTCGGGCCCCCCCACCGGCCCGTCCGGACCTGCGTCAGAACCATTTTCTGCTGCGGGGCTCGGTCGGTCCGGCTAGATAGGCCATTAATCTGCTTCGAATGCTGAAGTCTGCCGTGCCTTTGGTGTCCGGATCCTGGGGCGAGCGATTTTTATCATTATTTTACGTCAAACACCGCCACCGTCGTCGTTCACTGGCCGCTTATCGGGACGCGGAATGTCCGCGAGTCCACGGTTCTGTGGCCAGTGGAGTCCGGAGTTTTTTTTTTTCATTTTCGGGGAAACGTACTAGCTGACTTCGTTTTCGAGCTTATCGGGCACACCGGGGTTTGATTAATCGATTTTCTGACTTCCGACTTGCGTACCGTGCGGCCAACGAGCCCCAAACGAGCCTTGATCGGGTCTGACAGTGGTCATCAATCAAATCATCGCGATACGCGTTCGCAAGGGCCGCAGGAATAATCGGAACTGTTCGAACGGCATTAGCAACGTTATTAGCTCGCACGTAGCGCTAGTGCCTGTTGGGTGCGGCCATCTTGATGGAAGGACCGTGGTCCAGGGAGGGCGAGGATCTCGACGCAAACAAGCGGGGTGTTGACGCATTGTTGCGCTTTGTCTTCTTTTTTGAAAACATACGAGGTTCGCCAAAAATCCGCCTTTAAATAAACACCATTTTCCTCTCTCTCTATCTCTCTGTCTCTCCGGTCCGGATCCTTGCCATCGGCACCCGGATTGTTGGCCATATTTTGTTGTTTTTCTTTCTTCGGGATGAAGGATGGTTTACAACATAATTGGACCTTCGGCTCGGCACCGGTGTATCTGGAGCGCTTCCGGTGAACGAACCGGGGTTGAGTCCTTTCTTTCGGGACAATTTAGGGGCTGCCAATTCAGGGTTTCAAGCAAGCGAGGCCTTTACGGGCCACACACACACACACATGGGGACTTTCCCGCAAATGGGATTCGTTTCCTTGGCTTGTCGCTTGTCGACGCGGACGACCGACCTTCACGGTGCGATAATGTGATTATATTATTATGGTAATGGGTCCGGGTGAGCACATTCTCACATCGTTCCTTCCTCTCTATCTATTGCCCGAGCACACCTACTCTACAAACACACACACTCGGTGTACCATCAAAAAGGATGCCGTCGTCTGTGGGTAAGATAACCGAAAAATACCTCCAGACCAACCAGCAACAACTCATATTTACTGAACTGGTCCGGTCCTGACAGGCCGATGTTGTAGACGTCGTTCCGCTCCGATATCCGTCCTTCGCACAAACAACAAACAAAAATTGCGGCAGCGACGAACGATGCAAAGGATGCAAAACAATCTTCAATTTTTCCACCAGCTTCAGTAGGCTGGTCGGGGCACACACTGGGTTGCGGTACGCGCGCGGAGTTTGACAAATTGCGATCCGACATCTGTCATCGCGGCCCTTTCCCTTTCGCCCTCAGCGCGCCGAGCTACGACCAAACGTCGTGCGTCGTTTTTCCCGTGGGTGAAATAGAGAAAATTAACCAAACCAAACCAACCCCCTACCGGCGGCTGTGTGGTTGATCGAGTTAAATGAAAACCATCAGCCGACAACGATAACTGTTCCCATTTGCACGGAGATGCGCGTTGGAACGAATTTTCCTCTTTTTTTAGGTGAATTTTCTTTGACAAAAACAAAAACGGAAATGTTTTGCGTTGAATGTACGCAGGAACTTTGACTCCGTTGGCGTGCGGTCATCGCGACCCTTGGTCATCATTAGCCAACTGTCATCAGCGTTCCCGGAGGAGGAGGAGGAAAATGCCTTTCGTGGTCCGCGCGTTCCACACACACACAAAAGAACACTAACAAGAATGTGATTCTTGTCTGGCTGGCACGATTTAGGAAGTGGAACTGATAATAGATTTGTCGACCACCATCAACCAAACAAACACACACACCCACACACACACTGGTGCGCCAGGATAACGCACATCATCTCCATTTGAACCAGATTTGATGGCTTTGGGCGCTCTTTGGTCTGCCGGATGGGCTCTCGAGGGTACATTGTCGGGCAGTTTATTCGTTTACAGCACACCGCTACGACTGTGCACGCTCGTAAACATTAGGACAGCATAAATAGTTGGGTCCTTAAACGTCAGTTAAGGGACATCATTCCAGAAGTGCGGGCTTCGTTTCTTTCGGTCGTTCCGGTTCGGTTTCAGCTAAGCTATAGTTCGAACGCGACGGAACACAAGCTTGAGGGGTTACCATGGCAACGGAGATGCTGTTGGCGATGGACCTAAAACCCGTCAGCCACCTTGTCGTACGTTCGGTGGCGTTCGGTACGGTTACCGTCTAGCGGGTTGCCGCTTTACGATTGTTTCGTGAGTTACTTGTGCCACCACTACTAGTCGGCGTGAGCCTGAGCTAGAGAGGGGTTAAGGCAGTTTGGGTTTTTCGGTTGCCATATAGTTTCCCCTGCGACCGGCGATGATGCGACGCAGAGCCATACGCCTAGACAGAGCAGAGCCAAGGAGGTCTCTTAAGTAGTAGCGGCGCGTTGACTAAACGATGAACTCTTCTTCCTCCATCGCTGCATCGCTGTGTTTTTTTTTCTGGCCGGGGTGTTTATATTTATAACAACCACTAGGACACACACACTCACACACACGTGTGCTTGGCAGATTGGTCGTTGTATTTTACCACTATTTTATTGTTTGTTTTTATTGTTCATAAACCTGGGATGCTCCGGCACTTGTGATGAGCTGGATTCGCTCGCGAGAAAGGGAGAGAGAGAGAGAACATAAGGGTGGGGCAAGCATAAACGTATAGATAAATTTAGGCCCGATTAGGTCGTAACCGATGCGATCGTTTATAACAGCACGACTCCAGTGCTGCTTGCTCCTTGGGCGTTTGAGGTCCTCATACTCCTCTGCCTGCCGTGTGATATGAGCCCCGAAGTTCCTAAACGTTGCTTGACAAAACATTTACTTGTCAGGCTTCGATTGGTTCCATGTGTCCGTTTTTTTATGTCTTTTTCAACTGGATCGAATTAATGTTTTCCATTCAAACAAAGTAGGTTCCAGTAGAGACCACCCGGACAAGAACGTCTTGGTGTTCCTTTCCCCGAAGCCCGAAGATCGCATCTTTCCACTTCATTCCGAAGGTTTTTGGCATTATTTGCAGCAACTCACCAAACCGTAACGATGGGCATGGTGGTATTGAACCAATTGAGGGTTTTCCTGTCTTCACTCGGACACTCGGCTCGGCCTTGGAACCGGCACCGCGTGACGCTGCGCCCACCGTGAAAAACCGTACGCCATGATCAATTATCCGTGTTACGCAACACGCACCCGGGTAGGTGCGTGCGTGAAGGTAAAGAAACAACAAACCACAACCGTACCACTCATGGCCATCCACCAGGCCCCTTCCATGCTTCCATGTTGACAACCCCGCACCGATGGTAGTCTGAAGGCCCGACACACACACTCCCAGCAGGACATCTCAGAGAAAGGACCAGAGAGAGGTTTGTCCGTAATGTCAAAGCTACGCATCCGGATGCGCTACCGTATCTTACACACACACACACACACACCCTGCCAGATCGTTCACAACAGTGGTGACAGGCCGCAAGAGAGGGGGCGGCCCTTCTGCTTCTCCTTATGATAAACGCACCCCCGGGGAGTGCGTAACGAAAACGGAGTGATAGTGCACATTATCCCTGTGGGAAATTGTGGTAGACAGACACACAAGGACACAACGCAGGGTAGCAGGAGGGATGCGGGGCCTTGTTGGTGGCCGTCGTCGCACCGCAAGGAGGCTTCCTTTGATTTGAAAGCATGATGTCCAAATTGTCACCCGGGGCCCGGGGTGTTCATGGGTTTGAGGTGTAAATGAGGCATTTCATATTGTCAACCCTCCCCCGTTCTGTGCTGTGTGAATGTCTTACTCTCTCTCTCTCTCTCTCTCTCTGCCAGGGAAAAGTGAGACCAGCCAGCAATCATCTGGCATCAAGACGGCTCCGGAGGGTTTCACAGTCCATCTGGGAATCCCTTCGGGTGGATGGGTCTTGATTGAGTCGCAATCGATTGCCTTTTGAAGACAATCAATTGATGGGGAAAAGAAAGTTGCTCTCTGTCTCTCTCTCTGTCGGTCGGTCTCTCCTCCTCTGTCACGGAAGATCTAAAGGGTGGAGAATTGCAAGAGGTTTGTTATATATGACCCGGAGTAAAATTTGATATCCATTATTGTATTGATATTTGCCATAAAATAAGGCGTTAATACGTTTATTGCCATTAGATTATGGGGGGTAATTATTTACGATGCGCCGAGATTCTCGATTGGCATGCATCGTGGTCTTCGCGCGAGGTCTCGGGATGCATGATGCACAAGCCATCCGCCGGAGCGTTACGAATACGAACACATCCAAGCAGTCGGACGCACGAGACACTCGAGAACAAGACTAATCCAACCGTGTGACAATCGCTTCGATAAACACACACGCACACACACACTGGAGCTTGCGCTGAACGTCAAACTGACGGCTTGGCCTACTACTGCTGCTCCGTACCTTTGGACTACGTGGCAGCACCGTTACCGTATCCGTTCAACGCCAAACAAGGTTTGAAGAAGATAAGAGACCCGGCACCCCGGATTGGGCACCATTTTTTCGGTGGCTTCAAGCGTACCGCACCATCTTCTACGCGAGCTCGATAGCTAATGCGACGGTGATCTAGACCATCTGGTACACAACACACATCAAGAACACACACCGGTTGTCGTAGGTTGCTTTGATGCTCTGGATCAACGGTCGTACCTCCCAAAAAAAAAAAGAAAAACATCAAAGCAAGAGTTGGATCAATTTGGTTAATTGATCCGACCGGAGGATTACGCAAACGAAAGCTCCCTTCGCTCCCCAGGACACCGCCGTTTTTGATCGGTTCCGCTCTAGTATCGAACCCACCCCCCCCCCCCCCCCCGGGGCCTGGCCCGCGATCGCAATAATCCATCTGTCAATTGATATTATCAATCATCCATCGTGATGCCCCTCCGGTTTGGATACCGCATGGCCGGGCCATGGCGGCACGCTTTGATTTCCGTTCGGCCCTGTTCGGCCACCTTTGCCTTTCCCCTCGCCCCTCATCTCCCATCGGACCCTCTGTTTGGTGCGCCATTTGCGTAGATTTGCGATGACGGTTGCACGGGGAAATCCGTAATGAGTGGATTACGCGATCTAATATTGAATTCACCCCCGTGTTTTTCACCATTCCTCGGCCGCGGACCATGGCCACGCGATTCCCGATGGCCTGGCCGAACTGGTCGAGCTCATAACGATCATAACCCACCGGACGGAAAACGGAACCACAGACCACCATACCGCTGCTGTTGTGTTGTGAAACATGCGTCGTGTTGTGACGTGTTGTGACGTCTGCGTTGTCTCCTTGTCCGCTGATGTCGGCGCATTTGAAGACACCGGCACCTCTTTGAGGCTCACCGACCGAAAGGGTTATAGTTCGTTATCGCGGATTAGGGAGCGGTACGTTCGGCTTTGAACCTTCCTCAGCCCAAAGAGGGGACGCGCTTGGTGCTATATCACTACGCCACATACGATTCTAGGTCTCAACAGATAGCCAGCGTCGGTCCCCAACTCACGTCGGTTTGACGAACGGTTGGTTCTCGTTCCGTTCTCGCAGAACTTCCGTGGCCTCCAAAAAAAAAACATAACCTCATTTGGATGCTATCCGGGTGCCGGGTACCGGGTACCGGATTGTGCAACCTAACCTAGACCCCAACAAGACGATCCGGTTCACTCTCTTTCTTCGTGTGTGTGTGTGTCTCCGGTACCACGCGATGCCCTCCTAACCTCTTAAGACACACCTGAGGGCGTGTGCGAAACAAGGCAACCCCAACGACTATATGACAATTAAAAGGTAATGCAACCATCACACCGCACCCACCCGTGATCCACCGGTCCCCAGGAAGGGGTTATCTTTATGTCCGCCATATTAAACAGCCAACGATGGCCTGATAAAGCAGATATCGCAGAACTTACCCGAAACGAACCGCCACGACGACGCAGACGCAGACGACGACGACGACTTATCTGCCTGACAAGACGGAGCACCGGAGTGCGGGGAGGGGAGGGTAGCGTACAGGAGGACGACGTGCGAATGTCGTGTCAACTTGTTGGCCACAGACGGAGACTTGTGACACCAACACCGGGGAGGCCACGTGGTACAGCAGATGCAGTAAAGAGCTTCTCTCTCGCGCGTCTCTCTTGACCGACCGAGAGGGGAAATGCGACGGGCTTTTTGGAAGAATTATCCACCACCACCAACCAGGCCAACCACGGGTGCTCCGTACTCCGTACTTCTCCGTACTTAGGCCGCATCAGAATGATGAGTTGATAAGCTGCTGGTGCTCGTGGGGCTGACGTCGACCGCGGGCGTTGTGGCGAGCTACACAAACATGACGCCATGACGGCTATAAGCTTATCGCCCGGGACCAGGGACCTCTAATGGGCCAGGGACTGGCTGAACCGGGAACGGGCTGCTCTGGCGAACGAACAATCCCCAATCCTCCCACCCAAAAACCCACAATTCGTCCAAAAGACTTGGGCTTTGGATGGTTGCGTCGACTCGTGAGCTCCGGGCGATGGAGGATAGGGACAAATATTGACTCACGTACCACGGACACGGCGAGAACCGAGCCAAGGGGCTGTCCACGTACAGACACACACACACACGCACACATACGCATCGTCGCACAGACCTGCAGCAAACGCAGTGAAGCATTTGAGGTTCTCCAACCGTCAACAACAACACACACACACACACACACGACAGTTAACACGGCTTGTTAACATGAAAATGAGTTGTCACTAATAATTGCCTATTGACACATTCAACACCACCACTACGAGTAGCAGCAGCAGCAAAGGCAACATCAGTGCCAACAGTTCCAGCAGAGGCACTTGGGCAGGAGGCCTGTTTGTACCGAACTTCCCATTTCCCTCTCCTTCCCCCATTTTAACGGCAAGAAATTGGTATCTAATCGAGACGTCTTGTTTATCATCTTCTTTACCTCCTCTCTCTCTCTACTTTCTGCAGGGAAAACGCGCACGAAGGACAAGTACCGGGTGGTGTACACGGATCAGCAGCGGCTCGAGCTAGAGAAGGAGTTCCACTACACGCGGTACATCACGATCCGCCGGAAGTCGGAGCTGGCCCAGAATCTGCAGCTTTCCGAGCGGCAGGTGAAGATCTGGTTCCAGAACCGGCGCGCCAAGGATCGCAAGCAGAAGAAGAAGGCCGAAAGTGGTAGTGCCGGTACCGGCGGTACCGGTGGTGGTCCGGGCAGCATTGGCGGTGGTATTATCGGCGGTGGTGCTGGGGGTGTTGGTGGTAGCGGGGGTGGCGGTGGGCTCGGTATGGTCGGTGGCCCCCATCATCATCACCATCATCATCATCTGGGACCGCAATCGTTGGTGGCACACTCGCAATCGGGCGGCCAGAACCATCCGCACAGTTTGTTGGTCGATACGAAACCGAAGCTCGAACCATCGCTCCACCTTTCGCATCTCCACCAGATGAGCGCCATGAGCATGGGCATGGGCTCGATGGGTCTGCACCATCCGGCCCACCATCACCTTCATCCGCACCTCGGTGTGCCGACGGCTTCGCAGCACCTCAACTCGGTACAGGGTGGTCCCGGGTCCCAGGTGCCTACCTCGCTCAGCATAATGTGATGCGGCTAAAGGGAACATACAGACACAGACAGACAGAAGGACGCACACAGCTTCGGTTTAATTTATTTGCTGTACGCCTGTTCTCCCTGTTCCCCTTCCATTTTCTTCCTTCCTTCATGTCACCTAATCCTCATCCAGCCAGCAAGTGCGTCGTGCAGTAGAGCAGAGCAGAGACACGCAGAGATTAGCAGCAGCAGCAGCAGCAGCAGCAGCAGCAGCAGCAGCAGCAGCAGCAGCAGCAGCAGCAGCAGAGCAACGCGCACAGCCTTAGAACAACAACAAACGAATGCATTTGGTTAAGGGAAATTAAAAGAACGTGGTACAAGTGATTAGCGACGAGGAGGGGGGATCGCGTGGTACACCCTTCTTCATACAATCATCGATCACAGCGGAGGTTGCGGGATAAATGGTCCAAGTGGTGCAGTGATACCCTGCAATGGCTTAATGGTGATGAATGGCACACTAAAATGCGGGACCAAAACGAAGCGGAAAGTTGGCGAAAAGTTTGTCAGGTCCGGTGTGTACCGACCGATATGGAAGGCTTAGTAGGGAGAAACCTGGTGAAGTGGGCTTAAAGGGTAATCGAAGAAGAAATAGAATAGATAGAAAGACGTAGATGACGCGAAGAGCAGCGTTGCAGCGTAGGCGGTAGTGCTACACAAAATAAAATCTAATTCAAGTGCAATGTATAAAACGAGATATACTTTTAATGTTACGTGAGGCATTAGGCGCAGAGGAGTATTCTGCGAGTAGTAGTAGTAGTAGTAGTAGTAGAGGTAGTAGTGGAAATAGAGTAGTAGGGCATAGAGGCATCGATGAAGCGCGCCCGGGGGATAACGAACAACAACAACAGGTGGTGGTGGTGTTGGCAAACGGCGAGATCGCGACGGACCAACAGTCTGCCAACACCGACCACACCGACCGACCTTTCTGGCCCGGGGGCTCTGGCTCTGGCCACACCTGGCCTTACCGTTTTTTATGGGTTAGATGTTCTAGTTTTAATGTGCGATGGCGGCAGTAATAAGGGCGTGTGTTGTGTGCGAAGTGTTGTGGAAGGAAAGGGTTTGTGGCAGGAGGCAGGAGATAGGGAGGCAGGGCACGGGCACGGGCAAGGTGGTCTTTGTGCGCGCATTGTATCGCTACACCGAAGCGCGGACACCGATGTCTGCGAATATGCGCACCGGCGATCCGCGCGGCGTGAACATGCAAAACGTGACGTCGGGGATGAACGGGACTAACGAACGGGATGCGCAGTAAACCCCCCCCCCCCTCTATTGGCCTTGCCCCCTTGGCCTTCTTCATCTTCCTTTTGCCAATCCGGCCTTGCGCGCATCAACCTTGCAGCTTGCTTACCTGTATTCTTTTTATGTGTTTTTTTTTGAGATTCATCTCTAAGAGATCGTGCTGCTAGTTAAGATTAAGACACCCATACACACATCCACACATACACACACAAGCGTTAGGGCTCGGTCTCGGCTACGATGTTAGCGAGTCGAGTTCGCGAGGGACAGAAGGCGGAAGAAGCTTATATAGTTAAGGTGCGTTACACTGTGCGTGAGTGTGCAGAAGAGTATTAAACAATCGATTGTAACTTACTAAAGGTAGATGCAAATGGAAAATGTGAAAAATAGCGAACTAAAAGAAGGGGGGAAATACTGTTGTAAACACACAAAAAACACAAACATACATCTTAAAAAAAAACACTGTTTTGCTGGCGTAGAAACTCAAGATGCAACTCAATAAAGTTTAGTTTCCAAAAACCCTAGTAACCTGTGGTGCCTTATAGCTTCGCCATTCCGTCCTCCTTAGCCGATCGTAGTTGGCTTCTAGCCTTTGCGTTGACCTTTAACGGATCGGTGCGCCCCGATTGGATTGGAAATTTCCGCCTCATCCCGTGGTCGCGGTATCGAAACATTCCGATAAAGGCATCTGCCTTCTAGGTCGCGGAATCAGATCTGATGGCTTCGGCTCACTCGGCAACACAGCAAGAGCAGCACTATGCAGCAGGGAATGGGGGCAGGTGCTCTGTGGAAGGTGCTAACAGGTTCACACGGCAGTGAGAATTAATTGACGTGCATTCGGCACCAAATTCCCACGGTAATCCCCATCGAAAAACAAAAAAAAGAAAACCCTTGGGTTGACGCTGGTAGCAGCAGTTCATCCTTCGGCAGCCCACCGCCACTGAACCGTGGCTAACGTCGCAAACAATAGTCGCACGAGCGGCCTCTGGAGGTTGTGAAGTTGTTGAAGGTTGCGGTGTAGTGGCGTTGGTGTAGTGCGATGTTGCGACGGCTGCAAAAACGACTGAAACAACTCGGTCGAGATTGGTCGAAATCGTCGGTGGTTGAATGGAAGGATGAGAGGCTATGCATTGTTGTTTCAGATGGCGACCGTGGTGAGATGAGAGAAGAAGGTTCCTTTGGTTCACGTAACGACGATAGAAAACGGTGCTGAGGATGGACAACCGAATTACGCAAAATGTGGTTCATTTACAGGCACTTTTAATATGGCCGCTAGCATGTACGCTCTTTGTAAAATATGCGGCTTTTTTGGATAATTGGTAAAGAGCATTTAAATAAATAAAAATAAATTTATAGAAGTTCATTCGATCTCTTCTCGGCGAGCAGCTCTTCCGAAAGAAGACAGCATTTCGCGAAAATGCCTTCATAATCCAATAATCGTCTGAAGTGGTTGCATCGCTTCAAGTTCTTGCAGTTCAAGACTTGGTATTGCAAACATACGGTGTGTAAAGATGCGATTTTGAAAGTTTGAACAATTTTTCCACGAAGCAAAGGCCAAGAATGGAAGGGCAGCTCCTGATAGTCGTATAAAGGCAAACTTCTGCGAATTCTACTCCATCCAGTTGTAATGTTTGCGAAGCCCGTTCTGCGAAATGATAGCCCATAGCTGGTGGCTATATCATGATGAAACGCCTTACTGTTTGCCTTCATATCATCTACAATCTGAATGCGTTCCTTTAGGTCACTAGCAACACAATGGAAAATGTCATGAGCGAGCGTGTGGTTCCAAATTTGTCTCGACGATTATTATAAAAAAAAAACTAGTCTGCTTGACCTGATGGTCAAAAATGAAGCAAAACCAATGCATTAATGCTTCGTGGGTGTTGAAACAATAAAGCGAATGACAAAATCACATTAATAAAAACTCAGACTAGGCCTGGAAATCACCAAATAAATCCATTAAGCGTGTTTTTTTCCCCCCTCTAACGCTCAAGGTCCACTGGCGCGAAAATCCATGTTCTTGTTGGCAGATATTAATTTTATAAATCCTTCATTCTTTCCCTCCATTTCGATACAGTAAACCACTCTTTTGTGTTTTGAGCCGGATGACCGGAATGAATACAACAAATTTGACTACGAAGCTACCACACACACACACATTACGACAGGATTTATACGACAGGATAGGACCATCCGCATGGCATCCGGTGTTGCGGAAACCACAAAACCCTTTTCCTGGCCACCGGACACTCTTAATCCTTTTTTAGGGTAAGGTCAAAGCCACAGCACAGACGAGATGGCTCGACTTGAGAGCGCACGAGGGAGAGAGCAAAGACCAACAAAAAATGATCCACTTTGGCATCGGCCAGCGCGGATCAGACATATACGGATCATAAAACGTAATCCAAAATCTGCTTCCTTTTTGTGCCAATAAATCGATCATCGTTAGGCATGGGATCTGTGCCTGGAGCATTGAGTGAACAGAAAAGCCGCACCAACAACATGCCAACAAGTGGAGCAACGCAAAATCCGGTCCGGGTCCGTGGTTCAGCTCTTGGTTTGGTTGTTGGCTGGTTAGCTACCTTTATGAGCCACTGGCTCATGTTGCATGAGCCGTTGCCGTTTGTCCATCCCCCCCCCCCCCCCCCCCAAAAACAGGGTCAGCCACAACACGCGGTTAAGCCACGGACACCATCTTTCTGAAATTTGCATTTCCTTCGAACATGTTCGAAACCAGGCTTTGTGCCAGCCTTGTTCTGGCAATCGTTTAAGGCGCGGCAGGTTCCGGAACGTTTCTGGAACTTTTGCTGGACTTCATCCTGCGAACCGCACCGTCGCCAGCTCACGCTATTCCCCTCTTCACGTCAACCCACTTTCGTTCGTCGACCGACGCACCAACGTTTCGATTCACGAGCGAATCCAGTTCGGTCACGCGTCCCCTCCCTTTGCTGTTCACACAGGCCGACCAGCCGAGCTGCGCAAGTCCCGAGGGAGCTGTCCGATTTTATTGGTCATCAGGGACTGGGCCCGGCGGACAGCCTGAGGAGCTGAGGGCAGGGCTCTGCTCTTGCGCCGTGGTGTTGTGTGGGGTGTGCAAGACACGTCGTCGTGGTCGTCGTGGTCGCCGGCGATGAACTGTGAACTTGTCGAAAGCCAAATATCGAATAAATAACGAGCATCGGCCGCTGACTCGCTGTACGCGTTGGCGTAAGGCGTCGAAGGACTTCGCGACCGCAAGCAGCGCCGTGCCAGGAATCCTAACGGAGGAGGAATCAGCGGACCGTTACGGTTGTGCTGAAATGCGATACTTAAAGTTGTTTTGCATAGACATAGCGTGTATCCGGGGCAACGCTTTAACTGTCGCTATCGTCCAAAGTGTGTTCCGTCGTTTTCGTCATTAATCCACGCCGGAAAGCGTTCGGAGAAGCATCGCTAATAGACGTAAGAGAATGTTCTACTGGATTGTGAATGGAAGTTAATGATAGGCCATTCCCTGCACATGTCGACAAGCAGAAACAGGACATGCCTCGCTACGATAATGTAGCTATTTATCATGGAACAAGGAGGAGATTAATGCAGAAAATCTAATCATTTTCTACGAGAAGAGTAATCACAGCCAGCGATGAATAGAGCGAAACAACAAACCAGCTCAAATCCTTTTGCATTTGATTCACCATCCTGGACCTCGACAGTACAAACACAGCTATTGTAGCCGCATTGTTTGTTCGAATAATTTATAACAGCTGGATTAAGACGAAATCCTGCCATTGCGTTCCACAAAGCCAAACATCATCGATGAACTACGGGCAGCTTGAATCAACAGCAGCAGCAGCATAACACGCCTGATAATGTCCGAATGCAGTGCCAGTAACGTTACCGGACAGCCTCAATTGCCGCAACAATTGACATTCACTAAAACGGGTTCGCTATCTTTACAATTTGTTTGCATCGTAAACCCACAGATTTCTTACAATATACAGCCCCATCGCCACATCACTTCGAGGATTAACTCTATTGTGTTTGGCTGGCGGAGCTCGCTGCTAGCACTGACTGCGCCGGAACACGATCCTCCCTCCGCCCCTGGCCCAACAGGACGATCATGACGGGGCACCCAGTGGTATGTTCGATTCCTGGTCTTCACAGCCGCATCTTTCCGGTGGGTCCCGGGGGCTTATCGTGAGTTGAACGTGAGCTGAATTGGACATCAAGTGCTGCTCTGCTGATGGTGGTAAATGGGCACATAACACGCAAAGGTGTTGGTGTTCCCGCTGATAAGAGCGGAAATGAAGATCGTGGCCAGTGACCAATGCCTGCACTGGTCGCCGCCCATCTGTGCTCGGATCGCACGCGTTATCAGCAGCGAACCCGTCATCATCATCATCACCATCATCGGCTCGAATCAAATCGAACGGAACAACACATAGTAGAGACGAGATGTTATCGAAACACCGGACACCTTTCTGGTACATAGGGAAGCTCCAGGGGCAGGAAAGTCTGAAGTGTTGATCGACGATTGGCCTTTCTGTTGACGTGTGATAAGCAAACAGTCATGGTGGCAACGGATGAAAAATCGAAAAGAAGAAAAGAAAAAAAAAGGAAGCCAACCCACCATGGTACGGCATGTTGTCCATGGGCACCGATCCGATTGTCATCGAAGTACTGGCGCTGTCACCGTTTGCGTTGTTAAATGTCACTTTAAATGCATCGACGGCGTAGTGCTGGCGTTTGTCGGCGAACCATCAAATGAATGGTAATGGCAGCACGAAAAGGGGGATGGCGCACAACGAGGCAATAAACGGTATATAACCTCGTCCAACTACAAACTCTGCACGCTGCATGATTTATGCTGCACCGTGGCGACGGAGGTGTCCTTATTTACTCCTCCAACCCATCACCACGAGCCCCACGAGGCTGGAAATGGCGCTCGTAGTGCGCCCCGTAACCTTGTACGCAATTCCTAGGCTCCCAAGTCGATCCATCGAGGGGATACCAGTGCACCAGTGACGGGTGCTTCGACTTGACGGTGCATTTTTGCGGCGATTGGGGTGCCACAGATCCGCGTGCGCGCAGCAGTAACGTGCAGTAAACGCGGAGTCCATCTCGTATCTGTGCCCTTTTGTTGGACCTGGGAGCCCTCTAAAAACCCCGGTAAACGAGGTTTATTGGTTATTAGGGCTGCACGTGAATGTAAAGTCGAGAGAACGAAGGCCAATCCTGGGTGAAGTGAAGGCTCTGTGCTCTAGGAAAATCAACGTATTTCTGATATGGAGTAACTGGTGTGCGTTGTGTTAATCAAATTCATTTTAATGTGTAGTGTTCCCCAAATTACATACGCATCGGATAACAGCGCTCGAATGGTTGATGCTATCTTAAATAGAATACAAGAAAAGCCACGAGCAAACCATCGACGGGCTTGTTCAATTTTGTAATGGAAAACATCAATTTCCTTCCTTCGAAAATGCCGGAATGGGTGCCGCAAACGGTGTGGAAGGAAGAGGATGGGTCCCTCCGAGCCGAGCAACATCACAAGAGCCTCCGTGCCATCCGTGGGCATCTTACGTTCGTCCGGCTCCGTCCTAGGAAAGCGAAACCTTTACAGCATTGCCATGGCAACGCCTTCTGCTTTTGAATGCGGCGTCCGCATTGGAAGGAGAAGAACAAGCCAGCAATCGGAATGCAGTGGAATGGTTGCCGTCCGCACGGCCGTTTTCAGATGTACACCAAGAGAAGACGGCCGGGCATCCTGGGGAATCAATTAAGGACAATCCCTTCAGCTGCCGCATTAAAAGTGCTTCTCTCTTCCTCCCCGGGGTCCTTCCTTGTTTCCGATCCCCACCGCAGTCTTCGATTTCATTCCATGCTTTGTCTTTTCCCTCGTTTTGGTTCAGGGGATTCTCAAACTATTCGTCGGATTCCTGCTTCCAGGGCGTTTGAATCCCGTTCGCCATCATTCCTTCCCATCGATGAGAACCCAAAAGAAAAAAAAAACACCGTCGGCGAAGGCCAGCGTGAAGTGTCAAGGAAACCGAGCCACCCGAGCCAGCCAGCCAGCCAGCCAGCGGAAGACTTCACGAGCCATATCGACCGAGCGTCATAAATCAGACGCAGCAGACGCGGGGCGCTGTTGTCGTGGAAATACAAGAAAGATGGTGGACGAATCCCCGGATTCCGAACCGAACTGTGTGAAGAAGTGTGAGAAAGTCTTTGGTGATACACAATGCAACCAATTTTGATTGAAAAGCAAGCCACGGACGACGACGACGACGACGACGACGACGACGGGGTGGCGAGCTGACAAGACAACGATCGTCTTTTTATCCACGAGATTGTGAAAAGGGATGAGGCTGCTTTACTGAAGTCGAAGTTGATTGTATTATTCTCGGCCCCTTTCCGTTTTCTTTGGAACATTTTATCTTCGCATTCCTCGGTGTCCGAATCAACCGATGGTTGACCAACGGACAACCATTGCAAATGGCGGACTGGCGGGATTAAGGAGAACGAAAAATGAGAAAGCCGCAGCTAGATCGCCCGATCATGGAATGTTCGATCCTTGCATCAACCCTTCTTTGCTTGACTCACATTTTACTCTCCGCCCTTCCTCACAGCTCCACTGCTATGGCCGCTCACCCGGTCCACCGAGTGCTACGGTGCGAGCTGCAACCGGACCTCATTAAAAGCAATCCGATTAAACCCGATAAACCCCGCGCTCCATCGGCTCCGGTACACCCCGCCAATGATTAAGCTAGGCGCATCGTGTCCGTGTCATTCCAACATGGACGCGCCGGTCAGCTTGACGAGTATAAAAATTGGGAAAGAGCACCAAATCCGAATTTAAAAAAGCAGCCTTTTTCCGCCTTTGGCTTGCGTTGCGTCGGTGGACACACAACAGTCAGGCGGCCAAGAGGTCGCCTTCTACTCTAAGGTCACTCGGCCTTCCCCTTTCCTTCGCCTGACGACCCTATATACCAGCGTGTTCCGTTCTCGATAGAGCCGCTCGGTGTGTTTTTTTTTTGTTTTATGATACCCCGGGGGTCATAAATGCTCTCCATACACACATAACGCAGGGGGTGCGCGCTGGTGTGGTTGTTGTTTTTTTAATTCCAGTTTCTCTCCGCTCGGCGATGGTAGATCAACATTTTTTTTCGAATTTCTGCCTCGCTATTCTGTCCCGTCGTTGCCGCTCTTTGCTGGTTCCCAGTCCCTCTTAGTACCAGCAGTGTCCGGGTGCGCTTTCCGGGGACCATCGGTAGCTTTACCCCGATCTTCTTTTGCCCTTCGAGTAGAGCGGGTCCCTCGAGCGGGTGTTTTGTTTTTGCTGTTCCACATTCGGTTCGCTGGCGATTCCAAGGTGCGCACACTTTTTAAACGTTTCCAAAACGGTGTAGCAAAAGAGGGAAGAGCTTCTTGATCTTCCACCGTGATGACGCACTGGGAGCGACCCAAATGGAATCGATCGAATTGAATTTCACATTCCCGCACAACAATCGGCATTAATGAAAGGCGCGGTATATCATTCCCGCAAGTTTTGAAGCAAACAAACGAAGCGAATACAAAAACGAAACTATGAACACTCGTTAAAGGGGTCGCTTTGCAACGCAATCACGGTTCTTCGGCAGCACAACTGAGGTGCCTGATACCACCATATATGATCATCGACCATACAGACCGAACACTTCATTCCAAGCAGCCTCCATTCTCGATCCGTGGGGAACATCCAAGAAGGCTTCTTATTGCTGGCAAAATTATGTGAGGTTAGAATTCGCCCCTATTAGAACCAAACCTAATCAATACGAACAAATATCGGGACCAAATTGCTCTCGCCATAAAACGCTCTTCGCGCGAGCGAGAAAAAATTAATTAGATAACGTCGATGTCGGAAAGAAAATGGCCGCCATCGCTTCGGCGGCGAGTTGGGGTGTGGAAGGAAGGCAGAGTAACAGGCACGGTGTTACTGAAAGGCTACCATTTTATCTGCGCCAAATGAAGACATAAAACTGTGGGCCAACCACAACCACGACGACGACGACGACAACAACAACGATGATGGAGATGATGATGCCTTTATCGTAATCAACGTGGGCCATTAGTAAATTTCTCAGACCGTCCCTCGGCCCGGCGCTCGGCCTATCAGATGCGGGATGCCACCTTCACGCGGACAACCACACCGCGGGTCCGTCCGGGTTCTGCCGCAGTATCTACTGCACACACTAATGGCAGAACGCCCGATCCCGTCCGATGCTGCGGATGATTCACACCGTTGGGGAGCGGAATGGGGTGGTCGAGTGGGGAGGATCCCCATCATAAAATGCGTCGCTTTTGCGGTCGTGCGTGCTGTGCGTGCAGGCCAGCATCGCCGTCGTAGTACCACGAGCCATCGAATTCCCATTTTCGGACATTTATTAGCGATACAGGCCATTAATTAGGAAGGTTGTAGCTAATGTGCGACCGTTTCGAAGCCGTGCATCCCAGTTCGGTGTTGGTACGGGGCTTCGGAGATTAAAACTAAAACAAGACATTTTAATTGCACGGTAAATATGTGGCGGATTGGAATGATTTAGAAATGGTGCGGATGCTTAAGCCTGGATTAGTGGATACGATTCGAATTCGACAGGAATGCTGGATGAATGGATTACTTCCCAACAGAAATGAGCGCAGTTCACAATGTGAGCAGCATAAACCAATGATAAAAAGTGGTTGTTCATTTCACAAAATCTCTCAAAAAATCTGCTCACAAAGATTACGGATTGGACGCCCAATCCGTCGATTGGCGATGGTGAATGTCAATCCGAATCGCATCGAGAAAACCGGTAAAACTGCTTTCTAAATGCATTTAAATGCGCCTGGATTTGTTCGGAAATCTCTATAAAAAAAATAGATCGAATTAATGCGCAGCTGTATGGTTGGTGTGGTGCAAATTTGCAGCTCTAGAAAGAAATATTGAGGTCGCTTGAGAAACTGCGCTTTCCAATGGGAGAGAAAATTTACATAATCAACTTTGGTTTGATTATTAATTTTAGTTTGCTTACTATTCCTTACTTTCGTTAATAGCAACTCCTTAAAGCACGTTTGTAGGATTGTACTTACTCGGCTTCGGAAATCACTGGAGCTTCTATTCGTTTCCCAATCTTCCAGTTACCTAAACAACATCGCCTCAGGCACTTCCGTGAAACAATTGGTAAAAAGTTTACACGCCAGCCTTTGTAACCTCTGTACATAAATCTTATATAAAAATTATGCGTTTTCCTGGGTAAATCTTTATAGAGCAAAAATTTGCAGCATCACTAATCTTCGGCTTACAAAACGGTAGATTTAAATTCCATTAGCAAGTAAATAATCTAAAGGAAGATGAATGCAAGCAAATGATGAGTCATCGACAGTGAGAGAAATTCTGTTAAACACGGTGGTTTTTTACTTATTAAATCAATAAAATTAATAAGATTTCAACAGTATTTACACCAAATTTAGCGACCGTAACTTGAAAATGTAAATTAAAGGGAAGAGGACACATAGTAAAATCAACAGATATCCACAAATGTTTAAACGAATTCCCTTCACTGTTGTTCTAAAACTAATTTTTGTACCAACAACGTTCTAAAATCGCCTTCTAGGTTCTGTAATTCGTTCGCTGAGAAATCCAAAAACAATGTTTTTCGAACACAAATGAATCTTTAGTTAAGAATTAGGAGAAGATTTATTCGCGCTCCTTTCTGTACCTTCTCAGTTAATAAATTCAGATACCCAATACCTTCTCCATAACAGCGTGCGGTTGACGAATGATCTCTTGATGATCTGGAGTGTTGAAAATGTCCGAAAATTCGATCATTTCGTCGCGACCAGTAAGAACATCACGAGCGATATTTGTAGAAGGAAGGAACGGTAGATGACCAACCTTCGAGACCGCCTTCAGCTCCATCGTCAGCTTCAGCGGAGCCGCCAAACCTTCCCGCTGGCGCAGCATCTGCATGTTGAGGTTGTGGCGATGCTGATTGTACTGTAAAGAGCATTACGACAATAAACTTCCGCCCGGTGAGTCCTACGGTGATGATACATACATTTTCTTCCGAATGTTTCAGCGGGTGAACGGTCTGAATTTGCGCGACGCAGCTCTCGTCCCGCGGAGCCAAGTGTCCCGGGAAATCGTTGAACGTCGACGGCATCTTCGGCGTCACTTTAATTGAGGATTCCTGAATCATCAAACGAAGAAACAGCATTAGACACTATGGCACAAGATAGGAAAACGGTAACATACCATAATTAAGCGATTTCGTTGCTAAAATCCGGCAAAACGAGAAACGGAAAACGGGATCTTGATGCGACGTGATGATTTGCTGTTTTGTTGTTCTAGGGGAGGTGGGTCCTGGACGGACAGCTGTCACTTGGATGCTCCCTTTGGTAATGTCTCACCAACTCGACCCAAAGAGCCCAAAACTCGAGTTTTTCAAATAATTGCAAACTGCCGAGTGGACCAGACCGCGGAGAAAACATGAGGGTGAGCTATCTTAAACCTTTTTCCGAAGATTTTAGTCTTAAGAGTCGTTTCCTTCTTCGAGTTTGTTTCACTTTTGCAAAGCTAGTTTAACGTAAAAAAGTTTAACGTTCAAAGCAGCCACGTTTGGAGCGAAATGCTAAGTCGGAAATTCTTTCCCGTTTAAGTCCGCGTACACGTGATTAATCCACTTGCAAAACGAAACAACTCGAGGGATTGCGGGTTTGGTGCTGACACGCTACGTTACCTTAAGCTGCTCTCGAGGAGCGTAATCGTGTGCCAATTGATTTCCTCAATTACCTTTGCTGATAAGGGAGAAGAAGTACTTTTCGTTCTTTCGCAACTCACGAGCGACATTCGAGAACAGTTTAGCTCGATGCAGTAAATCTTTATTTCGATCATGTGCAGAGTCCTGCATGTAAGACGCCGATCCCACTTTCCTGCGCTGCTGTGCACTTCAGTAGACAAATGTTATCGTTCATTGATTGAGAAGACCAAAACCATTCCTTTTCCATTTAAAGGATTTTTTAGTGCACATAAACAATTAGGAACATTTTTGATTTTGATTTTGAGTTTTATTTTAAATTTATCATCAGCAGATCTAGCAAAGTACAATCATCACAAGGTTTCTCTACTTTTGGCACATATTTGGCCGATTTTGTGTCCTTATTCGGTGGGATGCTGCAGACACGAGGACCATTTCCACTCCTGACAAGACTGGATTTTGGCTTCGGTCGGCTTGCTTACTCCAGTGGGATCTGTTCTGGAATCTGTACTCGTGGCTCACTGCAGGATCCTTCGTGCAGGATGCGTAGACGGATCGATCGTCCACGAGGGCTAGCAGCTTGGCATTTCAGCAGACACTGGTTCGAGTAGGTTTTCTCGTCGGTTCCACAGACTGGCCGGTATATCCTTGGGCACGGGCAGATTCCATTGCGCGCCAGGGATGAGGCTTCGGTGTCGGGGCACAGCACAACCACTACCGCTACCAACAGCAGAGCAACAACGAACGAACGCATGGTTTAGCGATAGTTGATGGCGTAATAAGAACTTTTCGTAACACGCAAAGCGCACAACTTAGCTCGTAGAAATGCTTGATTACACTGGATACCTTCCGAGGGTTTAGAGATGCTTTATATTCAGACGGCACTTGAAGATAACTCGTTCGTGCTCTTATTGATAAGGCAGCTGTTATCATCAACCGTCAGTGTTGTTGTCGATGTCAAGTTATTTGAGGAGCAGCAGCGTAAGCAGTGCATTGGTGTGTTTCCCCTGTCGGAAACGCATCGCAAGCAACAGTTTA
>NC_064874.1:79698556-79733556 GCF_943734745.1 Anopheles darlingi | reverse complement strand
GCTGTCATCACCAACCCGGTCATCCGGTAGCGGCAAACCGTGTAACAACGCATTCGTCGCAGCACCGCCGCCTACTGTGCTGTATTCTGCGTTTGGTGGTATCCAACCGGGCGGTGTAAGTGGAACCACGACGACGACGACGACGAATTGGCGTAGGCGGTGGACATCGCACGACACAGGTTGACACGGGGAGTATCGGCGCTATCTCCAGTGCTGGGTGGTGCTTACTACTCCAGACTGCCTCTCCACCTCCAACACATCCAGCGGATCGCGCGTAATTAGACAATCACTAGCGAGCTAGAGAGAGCGAGCGAGCGAGTGAGAGAGAGAGACAGGGTGCGTGTCGTCCTGTTGTGTAAGTGTTTGTGCGCGTTCCCTCTCCCCCGTAGGACGATCGCGGTATCGCGGCACACAACGCGCGTTTGGGCTAGCGGGCCGCCCGGCCAGTATCGTGTCAACTGCGGTCGCGTTTCTGCCTCCTTTCCACTACTGTTTAAGAGGACGCCGCGCGTAGTGGTTCCCGAGGGCATCGTTGTACATCTTTTTCCTCGAGCACGCGGGCTAACAGAACCGACGAAATCACGGAGAGAGACGGTAGAGCAGGTGCCATCCGCAAAACCCGATTTTCGATGGTAAAGGCACCTGTATTGTCGACCGCTTCACGGCAGCAGCAGCAGCAGCAGCAGCAGCAGCAGCAGAAGGCACAGTGCCCGAAGGAGATCATCCATCAGCCGGTCACGGTGGGCTCGCAGGCGCAGCCGGTGCTGATCCACCACCATACGCACCAGCCGCCTCAGCCTCAGCCGCAGCAGCAGCACCAGCAGCAGCATCCGCAGCAACAGCCGCCACCGCCACAGCCACAGCCACTGTTCAGCTACCCACCACCACTGGCGGGCACCACGACCACGGCCTACTACCCGATCGTGAGCAACGTGAGCGCCGTCACGGTGAAGAAACAGCATCGCCGGAGTGCAGCGGCACAGATGAGCGGTGAGGGACCACCGGGAGGAGGGACCGGTGCCGCTGGCGGGGGCCTGCTGGTCACGAAAACGGCCACCAGTGCGGCGATCGCCGTGGTCGCACCGACCGCCCGTAATGTGCTCAGCAGCTGTGCCACGTCGGCAGCGACGGCCGCCGCCGCCGTCGTCGCTAGTGGCTCGACAACGGTGGTCGGTGGTGGACAAGCGCAGCAGCAGCAGCAGCAGCAACCGCAAATCCTCACGCTGACTCCGACTGGAGCCGTTGCGGCCGGTATGAAGGCGACCGGCGCGACGTTGCAACATCAGCGCATCCAATCGCTCCATCACATCCACCATCACCATCATCACCAGCTCATCAACGGGATGCCGGGACCGGCACAAGCAGCACAAGCAGCTCAGGCACAGGCCCTAGCACCCGGTGGAACCGTAACGACAGCACACAACGCAACGGCTGCCGCTGCTGCTGCGGCTGCGGCTGCGGCTGCTGCGTGGCCCGTCGTAGAGCCGGTGTTCCACTTCGGGCCAGGATTCGAGCTGCAGAGGCGCCCTTACTGTCCAGCTCATACACCATCGGAGCACGTGGTCCTGTTTCACGTCCGGCCAGGCGTTTCCGTCACCTTCCAGATTGCGGGCAATCGCGAAACGATTTCAGGTAAGTGCACCCCACAAGCTATCTGTTTCCAACCGGGAACACCTAATACCATAAAGCCGACCAAGTACACTCTCTCTCACTCACACACACACGCACACACGAATGGTCCTGATTATCTTATGGGGTTTAGTTCCGTTTCGTTCCCGTTCCCGTTCGGTCAGTTAGTCATTCCGCGCTAGACCAAAGCCAAACAACGTCGGCACTCGGATAAGCAAAGGTGGAAACGGGTGGGTGATAGCAGCTGGGGATTTTATCGGAACACAATTCGGTTTGATGACAATTTGCATTAACCGTCGAGACCTAAGACTCCGCCCGGCCGGTCACCGCTCGCTGGAGGTGATTAATAATGATCTCCGTTTGTTGAAGGGGCAGCCAGTAAGCAAATCAGCCAGAATAAGGTTTCCGCTGGTCGCTAGTAGCAGCAGGTCGTTGTACTTCGTAGCTTTGCGTTAGCAAAAACACGTGCCTCGGACACGGATATTGAGGGCCACCTGATGATGATGATGATGATGATGATGACGGTGTATTGGCGATGGTAGACTGGCGAGAACTTTATGCGATTAATTCCCTGCTGGTCTCTGTGGCCTGGGTGTGTTGATTGGAGACCCTGAATTTTGCGGACCTGAATGATAAAGCGGAATTAAGCACCTACAGAACCACCCACCCAGGTCGGCGTGTTTTGGGGTGGAGGGGGTGAAATATTTAAAACAACCTTTTTGATCATCTCTCTCTCTCTCTCTCTCACTCACCCTGCCTTGCCACCTGATCCGGGGGCGGTGGTTGATCCTGGAATTTGATTTTCAAATGACGCATTTCGGTCCGGTCCGGTCCGTTGTTTGTCTATTCAAGCCCACGGGACGAGAGGGAGCTGACCAGCAACGCCGGACCACCGGGACCTGGAAAGACTCGAATCTACGCTTTTATCGGAGTATTCATTTGACCTTAGCATGATCTGGTGGTGCAACCGTCGGGAGATGGTGGTTTGCGGTGAATTGCAAATAATAGAAGAAAAAAAACAACAAATTTGTGTAAATCCGTCTCGCACTCGTCCGGACCATCCCGTCGCCGGAATAACGCTTAGAGCGTGAAGAGACGCCTTCATCTCATTTGAATGGGAAAGCTTAGCTTAGAGCGCACCAGCTATTAATGCAGCCCATTTCCCATGAGTCAACGAATTTGCGTGCGTCATTCCGGAGCTTCAGAACACTCCCTACCCCAAATCGAACCGCGGATCGTCGACGAGCAGAAGGTGAAAACGCTTTCTTTCGCTTTCATCACACAGCGAGTGAGTCCCCTGGCCAACCGTTCGTCTGGGATGGTGGATTCGCGACAGACGGCATGACGACGACGTCATCGGTTGATAGGCCTGACCGATAACGGCTTGAAGTACACGCTGGATACGGCTCTTCGCGCTAAGCCGGCCGGTCAGCCAACCGGCTGGCCACACGGTAGGGACTATCGTAGATATCATGCACCATGTTGTACAAAGCCGCTCGTTCGCCAGCAGACCAGCCGGCCATAAACACACCATTTCACGCTTTGATGGCGTATTAACTGCTGATAACTGCATCGCCGGGGTTCGGTCCGGCGCTCTGTCGGACTTGCGTCACATCCGCCTATCGGGGCGGTGGCTGGCGGGCGGGCGGCGCGGTGGACTGGTTGTTGTTCCGATAACGACGACCACCGAGAGCCACCACGTTATCATCACAACGTCCACAAGAACATCGGGACCGAGTGAGTGAGTGAGTGAGTGTATGATAAATTGATGCTCGCTGCGACGGACGAGCGGTCGGTCCGGTTCGGTTCGGTTATCGACAGCCCATCGACACGACATGCCAAGAAGCGATGGGGGGGTGGGGGGGGGGGGGGGTGGGAACACGTGGCGACGGGCATGGATGTATCCGGCGGTGCGGTTGCTGGGCCGCCTGGGGTTTAATTTGTTGAACTAAAATCGTAATGAATTTGACCTTCGGTTTCTATTCAAATCGTTGCCCCTCCGCCGGCCGGCTGTTTTGCAGGCATCTGTGGAATCATCCCGACAAGTGGACGGAACGCGGATACATCACCTTCCCTCTCTCTCTCTCTCTCTCTCTCTCTCTCTCTCTTTGGCTCTTTCTCTCTGCATGTATTGCAATCGATCGGCATTGAGAGTGATGATGCGCTCCGTACCGACCGACGCGTGAACATGTTTCCATCTCGTTAAGGAAGATAAATTACGCCGATCATGTATCGCTTCGCGGGCGCGCGCGTCCGTCCCCTATATTGGGACCGACGAGAGGCAGCGATACTGTTTCTAGCCGCTGGCCGCGCGATGCTTTACAATGTGTTTCTATTAAACATTTCCTTCATTTGGATGGAAGCGTTCGTCAAGCGTGTGACATGCGCGGTCACGACGCGGTGGAAGATGGGAGAAAGTGTCTCCTAAGTGCGGAACGTGCGGTGTCGGGGTGTCAATTCCCATTTACGGAAGGCACATTATGATTCTCGTACCATCGGAGACAAGTGTCGCGACGCGAAAGAAGATGACGTCGACGACGACGACGACGCTTCCCGTGTCGCGGAAACGATGGTCACGGAAGTGGCCTTGAATGTTGGAACAGCGCATTCCCACCACTTGCCAAGGTTGCCGCCAGAGACTGAGACGTGAGGGCTTAAAATCAAAATATGCATCGCATGCAGCAGCTATGCAAACTCCAGCAGTGCATACTCGCATTTATGGTCTCGGTTTATGGATGCGAATGGCAAATGTGCGTCGCAATCGCATCATGGGTCAGTTAAGCTTTTCCGCCTTCAAATGGCTTCCCGCCGGCTTCATCGCTGTCCGGCTTGTGTCCGGCCGGACCTGCGCTGATGTCCCTCGAAGCGGCAGCAACGTCCGTAGCTGTTGCCTTCTCCTTCCCAGTCAGTGTGCGAAACGAAACAATGAAGAGAAGGCGCCTCTGCGTTGTACCCACGATTCAACGTTGAAGACGACGACGACGACGGCGTCGCTGACGAAAACGGTTTTGATGCATTTTTCTGCCATACGGATGAGGAGCCTGTTGCAGTCGGGGTGGGTTTTTGGTGGGGCGAACATTTTCCTGCACTGCAACACTCCGCGCCCTCCGCCCTAGAACGCAGCAGAGCGCCTGAAGAGAGTTCTCGCGTGTGCAGCAGAACAAGCGAAGAACTCGTAAAAAATAATTGTTTTCTTGCCGCGCTGGATGGCAAATAAAGGGCATTGTCCCTGGACGGACCTGCTGGAGCTGCCAAGATGTGGTTCTGGCGCGGTGCAGGGTTCATGAAGCACCATGAGAGTATAGAAAATATTGAGAACATCATGTTTGAACATCTTCGTCCCTGATGGTGTAAACTGTAGAATTTGGTTTGGCGATTTCTGTAATAATGTCGTTATCAAAATGACAATCGCATTCGATTCCTTTTTAAAACCCGTAATGCTCTCACAACGCCGGTTCCAGCAGCACCAGCGTAATTCCCAGAAACGGTATTAAAGATGGATGCTGTGCATCATCGCGGTTTATACCGTTTTATCGATACACCTTGTGGACCCCTTGGATCCTGTGGTTCTTCGATGGGACTTGGATGAAAATTGATCTCGACACCACCGGCGGCGTGCATTGGTCTCCTCTCCCTATCGGGGTGGTGGTGGTTGGGGCACCAGGGGAAATGGACCCATCAAAATATTATGTTTCCATGTCACGAACTTTCGCTCGTAATGTTCTTAAGACTATCTCTTGCTCCGTTCCCTCTTTGCTGGTACATGGCGGGCGCGCGCGCGCGCGAGTGTACACGTCCATATTGCTTGTCCCGGTGATGAGATGCGCCACCATCACCGGATGGTTGATGCGAACGGAGCTTATGGGAAAAGTTGAAAATGCTACTCTGGCGAGTCTTCGTTCAGACTCACCTTAAGAATCAATACCAGTATGCCATTGTGCTCCGTTCGTTATAAGAAACCAGATTTTTGTCTTCTGCACAGTATTGTGGAGGAAGATTGCAATTCTATCCTAACGAGTTCCATTCCTGCCTCGTCTATTGTGGCATTGTGTGGCGATAGTTTGCAATAAGCATTTCATGTTTTGTAAAGTTGCAGTTGCATTACGGTAGGATATGGGGGGTATCCTGTGGGATTCTGCAGCGCTGTATAGACAAAATCATACACTCTTGCGAGGCATAAGTTGATTTTATATTCATTGTGCGATGTTTAAAACACGTCTAACGTATTTAACATTATGCATTCTTGTTATGTCGAAGGGCACAACATTACCTCCATGCACTGTACGTGATGGATGACCTTTAAACGATGCGACATGAAAAAAAGAGATTGTGTGGGAAGTAGATATACTTCCTGGGAGAATTGAGAAACAAGGTAAGTACATCTCCTTACAATACACCCACCCCTTGTCGCCATGTCAGCTGATTTGTTCCAAATATTGAAACGTCAACCTCGCGCCTCGTGCGTACCGCACCCCGTTTCCAGATCTCCTGGGTTTTGATGGTCGCCCCCTTTTGCCGTTAAACGACCCACAAAAACCTTGATAATGGCCCGGGTTTGGCTCGGGTGTGTGCCATCGCTGGGCCACCATCTGGCCATGTTCGCCTTCTTGCGCCTTGCCCTGCCATTTGATACGCGTGCAATGGGTTCCTCAATGGGTGGGATTTTGGGCCTCAGGACACCGATAATGTTCGGTTGTCACGCTGCGATGTATATGTTACGGTCGTTCCCAGACCAGACCGCTTGTGCCTTATCTTATGCTGTTTTGCAGCATGCAGCATCCTTCACCTTTCAACACCACCGGAGAGCTGAAGTTATAAAGAGAAGGAGAGAGAGCTGCGAGGTAAAGTACATGAAAACAACGCTGAACAAATTCGAATATTGTCTCGTTGACAAGTTTATTTTGAGTAACCTCCTGCCCTCGCCCTCGCTCTCCTCGGTAAACCCCGGCAAACCATCGTACCGACGTCTCTCGAAACAGTAATCCCTCGCAGTGGGCTCATAACAGTTCCTGTTCATGCCTCCATTATCGCCGGTCGGCTCTTGTAGCTCTCTCTCTGTTGTTGTCAGCCACCAGCCGGGTCGGTTGAAGAAGGACCCTGCGCTACTTGGGGGCAAAAGAAGTGTCACCGTCACTGTCGCGCGCGATGCTACGAGGAGGAGGAAGAAATGAGGTCCACCCTCTCCACCCTCTGGTGCACCTTCTTAACCTCATTTCGAATTCAATTATTATTTTTTTTGCTTTTTACATTTTGCCTTACCGTTTCCCCGTCTGCTTGTTTACTTCCGATACAATTACTTGGCGGGCGAATGCATCGGAATCCTTCGAATGCGACAACCGACGTGCAGCACCGCGTCGTCCTGGTCCTGGTCCTCATCCCCGTTGGATACCACCCTTCCCGTTGGATGGGGTCGCTTGTTTGCAACCGGATCCCTCGTTGTTTGCGCGCAGCAGAGGCAACATAGTTGTCTCCGCCCTCAAGGACACACGGATAATTGTGCACGAATGCAGCTCGTGCATTGGCGTTCCGGTGGTTCCCGGCCACCACAACCCTTCGAGCGCCAACTCGCGCGGTGTGCGGAATTGCACACTTAAATGTACACATTTTATAGAAGCGATAGTTAATGTATCGAAATGCGAACGTTTTGCTCTCGAAGTGAGCAGCAGCAGCAGCAGCAGCAGCAGTGGCTTCTGAGAATGTCATTCGTTGGGGCTGTTGGATGTTGCTTCAGTCCGCCTCTCTTCCAGCGGATTACGGATGACTCGTCGTCGTCGTCGTCGTCGTCGTTGTCGTTGTACGTTTTTAATGCATCCTCTGTGCACAGCGCTGGTATTGGGCTGGGGTATGACCTGCTGGTGATAAAAGAGTGCGCGAGCAGCAAGCATCATTTCCTCGGATGCTGACGCTGGCGGTCGTACATGCGCCTCTGTCCACCGCGGAGGGAGGGCTTGTTGGTGATAATAAAACATTAACTCGACCATTCTGGCGATGGCGGAGAACAGTCTCGATCGCGAACACAAACTTACCAAGACGACGGCGACGACGACGATGACGACGACAACGACGAGCGCTCGCGCTACATAGCCCTTCACGTCCGCACCCGGGCACAAGAGAAGGAGACCGTCAAACTGCAGTTTACAATGTAAGACACTGGCACTGGACACTGGACACTGGTGTGTGCGCTGGTGAATGGTGGTGCTGTGGAGCTGGAATGCGGTGCAGATTAGACCCCCGGGTCGGGTCCCAGCAGCAGCAGCAGCAGCAGCAGAGTGAGAGTGATAGTTGCCGGCCGCTTGCTGGCTGGCTCCGGTTAGTTGTTGGCAAACTTCTTGGGATGAGTTCATGCAGCCAGAACACGCGCTCGCACACACAACACACCATGTACCACACCGACGGTGTGTGTGGTCAATTGGTCTTTGTTGGAGTGTGTTTTCCCTTCCCTTTAAACGGCCCCACTCTCCCCCAAGTCTGGATGTACTGCAGCAGCAGAGAACAAGGAACAAATGAAGCAACTCGGTGTCGTCGTCGTCGTCGTCGTCTGCACGTTGCACAAGTGGTGTGGTCACCATAGAGGTTGTTTTTCTTTTAATGGGTATGGAAAAAAATTAAAGTTTTCAGAACACCTTTTCGGAATGTCCTCACTGCGGCAGAAATTGACCTTCCAAGGACCGCAGGGGCCTCTTAAGCGCCGCGCCCGGTGATCAGTCACTGTTGACGTCCGCAACCAATAATCAATATTGGTTGGTTGGTTGGCTGGACGATTCATTGCGCTGGAATGCAGACTACAATGGGTGGCGCTGACATCATGGTGGGGTGTTGGTGGTGCACCAAACCAACCGACCGACCGATCATGTTGCGAGTGCGCCTGGTGCAGCGCACGAGACACAACACCAACACAACGATCGAGAGCCGGGGACTTGCTCTAGCGCACACTAGCGCCAACAATGTGATGTGTGCGCCTTCGATCGGTCGTACTTTCAACTGCGTGCGCCACGATGGTCGGTCGGTTGGTCGTGCGCCGCTCCAAATGTGTGTGCGTGTGTGCACGAGTGCGCGAGCGCACGCCGGTCATAAGTGATTATTCTGTCTAATTGAGTTCGAGTCAATTAGTCCACTAGCCCCTGTCGTCGGCGTCGTCGTCGTCGTCATTGGCGTCGTCGTGTGCGTTGACCAGGCAGGCAGACAAGCAGCCCAATGCCGAGAAGTGGTCAAGCCTTTTGCACGCCGAAGGAGCTCCTGGTGCTGCTGCTGCTACTGTGTGGTCTGTGCCAGTGTGATGTAATGGACCCTGTTTCAGGTGGCTGAACGGGTGTAGATCGGCTGCAGCTGGTTCACCTTCCATCTTGTGGTCTTATAGTCGATTCTCGAGATTGCGAAATTCATTGATTCGTTGATAGAATACGTCCGTAACGTCGAATGAAGGGGTGGATCGACTAATCATTCCGGCATTCCGTTCCGCTGCTTCCTGCCATTGAAAGGCGGATCGCAGCTTCGCCATGAACTCGCTTGAGCTGAGCTTTGAGCGCTTCCGATGCTGCCGATGAAAGTATGGAGCGGAGTGTCGTAAAGAAGGGAGGAAGAGCTATCTAGGGTCCGATATCCTAGGGCACACGCGCATTCCTTCACCAATACGCCCGAGCCCGGGGAGACGCTACGTCATTCATTCATCTTTCCCTTACAGTTAATGCCATCTTGGTCACTCCGGGGGCCCGTTTGACCTTTTTTTTTTGTTTGCTTCAAACAATCCCTAGGAATTCGGTCCCTTTCGTTCGCTCGTTCTCTCCTCTCTCTCTTCTGCGTTTAAGCCACATAGGCTTAAGAGGGTGTTCGTGTGGGCCTCGCCGTGGGTCTGTGGGTCTGTGGATCTGCCTAGCTGGCGCTGGCGGCCAGCGGCCCTCCCTACATAAGCTTCTTATGCGCGATGCGCGCACGGTTTTATGCGCTGAGTGCCCGTGTCGTGCGCGTGTGTGTATGCGTGCGTGCGCAGGACGGACACTCACCCTTCTTCTTCTGCGCCCGCATGCGATGCGATGCGATGCGCTGCGTCCGTTGTTGCTGCTGCCTGTCCCTTCCGCGCGCGCACACACACACACCCTCCACCCCATACAACGTTCGAATCCGGTATATTGTTGGTCCACATTATCTGGCTACGTGTCCATGACGAATCCGGATCCCTCTTCGACGCAGCAGCGGCGACGGCGGTGGTGGTTCCGCGTCTCATTTTTTCGTCGTCTCGGCTCGCAGCACGCAAAAATCTCTCCCTCGATCCTCTCGCGCTCTCGCGCTCTCCCTGACGATCGAGAGAGAGAGGCTTAAGCGGCCAGAGCATAGCGGCGACGGCGACGACGTCGTGGCCACAGCATAGAGCTCTCGCCGCTCCGATGGGTGGGATGATGACTTTTGAACATTGCGGTGCCAGAGAGTGTGTGTGTGTGTATGTATAATGCTCTCTGGTCTGGTGTGTGGCGTGTTGTGCCTTTTGGGAAAGCAGAGGACTGCACTCTCAATGGAGAAGCACTCACACGCAACGTGTTCTGTGTGTGCGCGGGCGCACGCTCCTACAACGCACGAACACACGGACAGAAATCCATCTCTGGGCTGGTCTGGTCTGGTCTGGCCTGGCTGGCCTGGCAAGGCGGCTGGTTACTTTCATTTCGCGTTCTCCTCGCTCTCACCGCCAGTTCCCGGAAAGATGCGTAGGATAGCGGACGCGGTCAGTGCAGCAGAGCCCCGTTTTCGTCGTCGTTCGTTCGTTCGTTGCTTTATACGATTCGTGGTGATCCGTCTGAGCTGAGAGAAAGAGAGAAAGAGAGAGCGAGTAGTAGTAGTGTCGTGAATCCGTGAATCCGTGAATTGAACCAGAAACTGTTTGAATTTGAATAGCGAGAATAGCGTGCGTGCGTGCGTACGTGCACGTAAAACGAGTAAGTGAAGCGTGTGGGGTGTAACGTGTGGTGCAATGTGTGGTGATCACGGTGGCGCTAGCAGATCCGGGATCATCCGCCGTGGCGCAGTGTGACACGGTTTCGAACTCATCGCGATCGCCATCAAAAAAAAAAAAACGGCGTCACGAACCTCTAGCGTTATAGCCAACGCGGCACGGTTACTAAGTAACGTGAAGCCACGCCAGCGAAGAGAGCACGAAAGATATCGTGAGATAGTCGCGCTCATCTCGCCGTCGCCATCGCCATCGCCATCATCATCATCATCATCATCATCCGTTTATCGTTGAGTCGTCGTCGCCGTCGTCGCCGTTGTCGTCGTCGAGCCGCGATTTCGATGTGCCGCTCCGCGGATGGAGTCACCGTCTTTTCGCGTCCACTAGCCTCCTCTTTCCGCACTTTCCGGCGCCCCTCAAACTCTACCAACTAACCGAACCCCGAGAGAGGGCGACTACAGTATAGTGGCGACAGCGCACAGAGCGCGCCCTGGTAGTTGTTGGTAGTGTTGGTGGTGGTAGTGGTTTCACTATTTGAATGCGATCCGCAGCATGATGCTGCTGCTGCTGCTGCTGCTGGGGGCTCCTGGTTTAGTGTAGTAGAGCAGCGCAGAGTAGTGTAGTGTGGTGTGGCGTTCGTTACTCGAATAATCTTTCGTTCGCTCGGTCGTGACAGAGAGTGTTGGCTGCTGCGGCCTACGTCGACGACGATCGCAGCTTCAGGTTCGCGATCAGTGCTACTTTGGCCGCCGTACCGCGCGCGATATAGAGAGGGAGAAAAACGCGGCGTGAGAATCGATCGTGCGGGGTCCGTCTTCTTGGTAGTGTAGAGCTGGCGCGCGCTGGTGTGTAGAGCTGGCCGGCCGGGGGTGGTAGGTGGTGCTGCTGCACTGCAGCACATCCCACCCAACCACCCACCGGCCCGGGGAAGGGGGGTGTCTCGTCGTGGCATGGAAAAGAGTTTGCAGTTTTTCCATTCCTTTCTCTCTCCCGCTTTTTACCTTCTTTCTGTTTTCCACTCCATTCTCTGCCTTTCTTTTAACACTGCTACGCACTCGAACACACGCGCACACACACGCACACAAACGTACACGCGTAAACGGGCCCGGAGTTCCCCGGGTGGGTGGGCGCAGCGTCAATTTTCTCTTTAAACTGAGGAATCCGTGCTGTTGGTTTGTTGGTGTCCTGCCGAGCGGCCCAGAATCCGAGAGAAGAACCGTCTGTCCGTCTGTCTATCGGTCTATCTGTCGGTCTGTCGGTCTGTGTGACGTGTGCGTCGTGTGATCGGAGTAACAAATGCCGCCGAAACGTGTCTTCTTCTGTTGTGTTCTGTCTTCTGTCGCTAGCAGCACCTTCCTTCCTGCCAGTGGATTCGACACTTGTGCATACACACAAACACACACACACGCGCGTCGTGGCCTGCATGGTTGGTGCATTCCCGGCATTTGGCCTTTCTTTGGTCATGAAGAGAATGCAAGAGTAAGAACGAGAGAACGAACACTGGAGGGTGCAACAGAAAGAGAGAGAGAGGGCAGAGCGAAGTGAGAGTGAATAAAAAGTGTGCCCGAATAATAAAACCCCCGAAAAAGTCAGCCAGCAGCATTCCGGCAGACAGCATCCGACAGAAAGAGAGAGAGACGGAGTGCAGCAGCCGTGATCCGGGATAGGAGAAAGAAGGGGTGGACATAGGGGGCAACAGAAGCGGAAAAGTGGGAAAAGTGGGAAGCGCAGTGGGAATGCATGCGTGTATGTGGTTGTGGGTCTCTGTGTGCGTACGTGTGTGTCCGTGCGTCCGTCCGTGAGTGCAGCAGTCAGTCAGTCAGTCAGTCGGTGCCTGCTTTTTGTGGTTTATGTTGCTGCCTCCCTCTCCTCGGCTCTATATGTCGGCCACTAGTCGGCAGCAGCAGCAGCAGCAGGGGCCTACTACTACTAGACCTACTTCTTCATCTTTTTCTTCTTCTGCTAGGCTCTCCCCATCTAGTAGTAGTTAGCAGCAGCAGCGCCTACTTCGGTTATGCTGCGATGAGTACAGCCATTTTTTTCTTTCTTTCCATAATTCCCGTTTCCCTCTTCCCGTCACTTTTTTCTTCTCGTCATCTCTCTCTCTCGCTCTCTCTCTTTCGGTGCTGCACATAGGATTTCGAAATCGTATTCCACAGCCACAGACGGCAGATAGTTGATGTTCAAGGTGGGGTGAGGGTTGCAGTCCAAGCGACAAAGCATCTTCGAAAATGGCAGCCAAGTGTCCATTGCCGTTGTCGTGTTGTGTTGTGCTGTGTGTTCCATTGATGCTTTGTACCACCAATTGGCACCGCCGCCGAGAACCCCTTCGTTCGTCGCCGCGGCGCCAACGAAGAATAAGCAGAAGAAGAAAGCGAAGCAGACCAAGGTGCATATCCGTATCCACGCCAGGGTGGTTGCGGTTCTTAATGTGTGTTGTTTTGTTGTTGTTGTTGTTGTTGTTTGGCTGCTTTGTGAATTACTGATCCCCCCACTACCCGGGCGGACGTAGTATGGCGCCCGGCCCTGGCCATGAGAACCACGGACCACGGACCGGGAAAACAGCGGACCCGGCGAAGTGAACGACGGATAATTGCAATAATTACTCTGGTGGTGGTTGGTTTCGGTCTTCATCTACACGATTCCCATCTGGGAGGGTGCTTGGAAATGTAGATCACTAGGGGGCTCGATCGCACTGGCCACTCCCTCCTGTGGGCCTGTGGGAGTGCGGTATATATCGGTGATCGGCCTGAGGTCAAGTAGCTTTCATTTTCGCTGCATCCATTAGCCCGTTCCCGAATACGGGATTAGAACAGACGGAGGCAGATGGAGGTGGTGCTGGTGGTTTGCTGTCTGATTCTCTTCGTCTTCTTTTTCACAAAACTCCTTCCCCGGGTGCGTAACGGTGCTCGAGTCAATTCGATTATCCCGCAAAAAGCCGGGCGGAATTCAATATTTCGGTCCACGGAAGGCGTTGGAGCGTTTAAAACGGAATGTTTGCGCCACGGTCAGCAAGTTTGCGGCTCTCTCTCTCTCTCTCTTCTGCGCGGCCATTCCACTATCACTGAATGCGTTCTTCGTCCTCCCCAGGCGTCTTTGACTAATCACATCCCACGTACGTGGCCCATGAGTCATTTGGGGGGCGGCCGCCTGTCGATCTCGATGACGACGGATGTGGTTGATGATCTGTTTACATCGACCCGTCGTCCCAGTGCCAGTAGAAGCCCTGGAAATCCCCACCCTCCAACGAAAAGGCCACCATCAAGGGTCTTCTCTTGTTTGTTTATGTTGCGAGATTTCACTGAATCCCTCGTCCGTCGATCGCTCGATTAGATCGCGCGAATCGCGATCACGGTGTGTGTGTGTCTGTGTGTGTCCTGTACGGTGCAAAATTCCAGTGCCAGACGACGCCTCGTAACCGGTCCAACAACCGCTACACACACACACACACACACGCCGCTCTGAGGGATCCAAAATGGATCGCCATCCCCCGGTTTTTGGGGGAGGGGATAGATCTCACTCTTCTCGCTGCTTTGTTTGATGGTTTGATGGTGGAGAGTGGTGCCTATCATCATCATCATCATCATCATGATCGCGGGTGAAAGGGGAAGGAGAAGGAGGGAGCACACGACGCACAAACACACACGACGCGCAAACCTCTCGCGATCCATCCAAAAATTCCGCATTCGTGGCAGCATTTTTTGTTTTTCGATTCCGGCGGCGCCTCGAAAGTGTGCTACGATCATCGCGATCATCGTACCGCTGGCTGAGGCAGCTGCTGAAGGGAAGAAGGCACACGCCACACACATAGAGATAAGCCCCAAACTCCTCCTCCTCTCGCCCCGGGGGCGATTGATTTCCGTCGCCTTCTCGGTCTCGGTGTCAATAGTGTATCAAGCTTCTGTCTTTGGTTTCTGGAAAGACTTCCTCCGATAAGACAGACTAAGAAGATTTGTGGTTCAACTACGCACCTACCTAGAAGTGTCTTTAACCATGAATAGTGGATTATGTGGAGCCCTTTCGAGCCCTCCACCGGATCGTTGCTTCCCCTCTTCGCCAGCGATCGATCGATCGTGGAGCGTCGTGTAGATCGAGTTGGCAAAATGATTCATTGACAACCTCCCTCCATAAGTGTGAGATGCCAGCGTCGACAAAATGCGGCGCATCTGCGGCGCTATCCTCCTCCTCCCCTCGAACACCTTCCCCCCTCCTTCCCTGGTGTTGCAGTTGTATTGGGGAAGTCGGACGCGCAGTCGCAGTGTGCAGTGTAGATGTGTGTGCGGGCTGCAGGTTCGCGATCATCGCGCGAGTGTGCGGTTGTGTTGTGTTGTGTTGGCCGCCCCCACCCAACCAACCGCCACCCGAGGTTGACTTTTATGTTCGGGCTCTGGGCCCCCCATCGGTTGGTGGAGCTTACGATGACTTCTTCTTCCAGCCAGGGCATTCCAGCCTGTGGCGGTGGTGGCGGTGGCCTCTATGCACTTCCCCTCCGTTCGCGCAGTGTGTGTTCGAGTTCGCGATCTATTTGTTTAGTGCTGGTCGGTCGGTTGGCTCCAGCAATTGCGGAATGCGCTCTGCCACGCTGCTCCTACTGCTGTCCTGTATTTTTATCTCTCTCTGTCTCTCTTTTTCGCTGTTTTTGTACCACGTAGCAGCAGCAGCAGCTCCTACCGTTCGCTTCTCACGCATAAACGCGGGGTGGTACGTGTGGGGACGACGACGTACGTGTTACTTGAGGTCATAAATCTAAGGAGCTTCGGAGCATCGGCGTCCTCTCGCGAAACATCTTTTGCGTGCTTTTTGACCACTTGGCGTGGCTCCACACGCACGCACGCACGCACTTTGTAATTGTATAACAAATGACCACCATAATGACATTAATAATTCGCTTCGTGTGTTTCTGTTGTCTTGTGGACAACGAACAATTTATCGAAAACATCGAGAAATCGGCACTTCTCACGGCATACATTTTGCTGGCGTTTTAAAGTTTCGCGAAACCACCACCAGTGAACCAACCAACCAACCAACCAACCAGCTCGGCAGCTCAGTCCAGCCGAGCCCGGCTTAAGTCGGTCAGCAGTTTTCGTTGTTTGCTCCCTGCTAGCTGGCTTGCTGGCTGTGGAGCGACCATAAGAAGAAGGAAGAGAGCATAAGCAACGGAAGGAGGCCGCAAAGTATCGGCTCCCCTCCCCCCCCACCCCTTGCGTTGGTATGAAACGAAAGCTTGAAAGCCACTTCTCTCCACTGGAAAGGGTTAAAGACAGAGAGAAGGAAAGAGAGAGAGAGAGACAGAGACAGAGACAGAGAGAGGGAGTGCGATTGTCCGCGGGATAGCGTGAAGAGGAGCAAAAAGAGAAGCGGGGGGGGGGGGGGGAATAGGGGAACACCGCAACGCAACGGCAACGACGACGACGACGACGACGACGAACTCCACGCCAACAAGTACCAAGACGGTGGATGAAGAGAGTTCAATAAACTTCTCCGCTCGTGGCCGCCGTGGTGTTGAGATTTTGCGCTAGCAAGACGTGGAGAAGGAAGAGAGAGAGAGAGAGAAGGGTGGTGAAGATGGGGGTGGATAGAGGCGGACGCGAGTGGCTTTTGGTGTGAGTTGGTACCGCGGACGACGACGACGACGACGCCGTCCAGAGAGCAGAGGAGATGATGCCACGTAACTGTTGCGATTCTGTTGTTGTTGTTGCTGGCCATCGTTCCGTTGTGTGTTCGGTTTGTTGTGGACGCACACACCTATGCTGGCGGGCGGGCGGGCTGGCTGGCGAGAGCCCAAGTGGCGGCGAAGTGAGAAAGTGAGATCACGACGGGCACGGTGAGAAGCATCTCGTCGTGCTCTCATCACAGCATCACTCATCATGAGCTCTTCTTCTGTGGGTTGATGCAGATGAGAAGAGAAGAAAAGGAAGGAAAGGGTGTTGTTGAAGGGGTAGAGGAGAGGGGGGGGGGGAGGAATGTTTAGGGAAAGGTGGTGGTGGCAGCGATTCAGCCTTGGTGTCTTGCAACGTTGACTTTCGAGTAGTGTGTGGATCTGTTTGTGTCTCTCTATGTGTGTGTGTGTGTCTGTATGCGTCTGCGTCGGCACACCAACACCACGTAACGTGCGCTGTGTGACTGCGTACGTGCGTTGGAGCTCGTCGTGTATTGAGGGTGCCTCCCCCCTCCCCCTTATTGTCGCCTGCTGGGCATGTCTCCGCCGAGGGGAGTATACCAGCTGAGCTGAGTAGTGTGTGCGCCCCGGTTGTTGTCGTCGTCGTCGTCGTCGTCGTCTGCCGCTGTGACAACGACATGGACACAACGACAACGACAACGACGAACGATCCGGTCCCCTACTTTTGGGGGGACGGGAATCATGGGCCACGACGCGACGCGACGCGATATGTATGTTGTTTGATTAATGCTCTGCCACGTTTTAAATATTTCCTTCGCCGACGAGCGACGACAGAGAGACGACGACGACGACGACGATGATCACAACGACAACGACCGTTGTTGTTGCTGTTGTTGCTGTTGTTGTTGGAGAGTGTATTGTTTCGGGGTGAAGGAGCACTGTCGGCACTGCTATAGCACGACGAGAGTTCGAGTGAGAAACACAGCATTGCAAGAGAGCGTTGTGCATCCAAACAGCAGCCGGTTGTGTTGGGACGACCCCCTTCCCCACAGCATAGCATAGTATTGGGGCTGCAAAAAACGCCACGGCCAACCAATGCTCCTCCATGTGGCGGATGTGTACGAACGACGCGGGGCTGCGGCCTAGTTTCGAAACGCAGCAGCAGCAGCATTACCGAGCAATGACGTGTGCTGTGTACAGTGTTCGCGCGTGTCCGTGTGTCTGTATGAGTGCGTGTTCCTTCGGTTTTTTTTTTGCAAGATCAGCACATTCCTTTCATTCAGATCGACAGCATACACACACACACACTCACAGAGACCCCAGTAGGGCCTGTGAAGATACTTGAACTTCCTTGAAAGTCGCCGATTTGTGTTGTTTGTGCCTTCTGCCTGGACCCGCCTGGGCCGGCCCGGGTTTGCCTTCTAGTGTCTCTTGGTATGAACGCGAACCGGGGCTTCTGCTGTATTTCTTCTTTATCCAGCTGTTGTGCACACAGGAATGAGAGACTGCATTGTGCGAGTAGTTTGTGGAGCTATTGTCGTGCCGAATGATGCCGAGTGATACATATTCGGTTGTCCTTTAGGACCTCATCTGAGCCGCAAGTTGGAGGCGCGTAATAATAGGACTTCTCCATTATCTCCCCCCTTGTCACCGTTTGTTTCCTGCTCTTGAGTATGACAGGGATCTTCTCCTTCTTGAGTGTTGTTTGTTGCGCCGGAATGACAATCGCAGTAGGCGGGCGGAACTTTCAAATACCATTTCTGCCCAAAACATGCCATCACCATTTCTGTGGCTTCTAAGATGAACGGATGATGGAAAACTGTCGTCATCTTTTGGAGTGGTGGTGGTGGTGGAGTGGTGCTCTGTCCTGAATGCAATTGGCATGGAAATGCTTCTTTTCTGCAACAGATGAAACAGGAGAGATCCAATACGACGCAACAACAATGGCTACCTACCTACCCTCGAGCCCATATCTCGATTCATCTCTCTGATGTACGTGTGCACATGTGTGTATTAGTGGCCCCCAAACGATATTAGTCTTGTTGTCTGTTGCGCGCCATTCGGTTGTGGCTCGAAGTCTATGATTAAATAAATTGCTAACCTGCGAGCACAACGCCAGCAACAACAACGACACACAGTACGCTGCAGAACAATTTTTGCACCGTCCGGACGATCCTCGAACTCTCCTCTGGCGCGCGCCATCCACATAATCCACGTATCCGCGTATCCGTGGCGAAGCGTCGTCACCAAAAGCCCCCCCCATAGAGTCCCCGGACTCCGGCACCTCCGGCAGTGCTCGAAACTTCTCGAAACGCCGCGAACACTCGAAAGAAGACCACGACCGCTCGCACAGGAGAGGGGAGGGCGAGAGACCAGATGTGGTGTGGGGTCTATCTGGCATTTGACTTAATCAAGAGGAGTGTTGAGATTTCTTTATTCGCAACCGGCGCAACCCCACGCACCACCATGCCCCCTCCAGGGGGGGAGGTCTCTCCCCACTTGCTACCAATCAGTCAACTCAACTCCAGCAGCGCGCTCTGGAGACTGGAGACTCCAGAGACACAAACCACCATCACTCCGTCCATCCATCCATCCATCCATCCATGGTCCAATAGGGAAAGGGCCAACGTGTCACGCCACCCAAGACGCGACGCAATATCTCTGGGTGGTTGGTTAGTTGGTTGGACTCTGGGACCGGGACCGGGACCTGGACCATGGCATGGCCGTGTCCCCCGGGCTCAATTGGTAAAACGCGCCAGCGACTGGAATCTGGTGGTGTGGCATCTTCCATTCATAACGCGCTCTCACTTGGCGCGATGGTTATACGTTCCACCGGGGAGGATGATCCAATCCAAACCCTGTTTCCCCTCCCCCCCCCAATGGTGGTGGTAGCAGATGGACGCAATATTAAGATTGAAAGTCTTGTGGCAAGTCTCGGTTGTACCGTTTTCTGTTGTACGATTTCATTGAGTGTTAAATTGGCTCCGAGATCGCTGCAATTTGCCGCGAGGATCCCTTTGGATCCCTTCTTCTTCCGGGCACAGCGTGTTGTGATATGTCTATTTTCGGTATTTTGGTCCAAGAGAAGTGTATCAGTATCAGTATCAGCAGCAAAAGATATGCCAGTCTGTGCGAGCGAACGAAAGACGAAAGAAGAAAAGGAAAGAGGACGGTTCCAAGGGGGCCAAAAAAAAAACGGACAGCGAAAGACAGTGACTCCAGAAATAGAAGTGTGTCCCCGAGGGAGGAGTACGCGACGATATGATACGAAATTCGGTTTTCCATTTTGCAGCCCGGTCTCTATAATCAGTGTTTGTGTTTTGTGTGTGTGTAGTTGCTGTTCCACTGGAGGAGATCCACTGGTTTAGTGCATTCCTGTGTATGTGCGTGTGCCTGTACGGTGCGGATAATGGTGCGTCTGTAATATCTACTTCCGGGCTCGTCATGTGAAGTCATGTGAAGAGTAGCCGAAAACGCCAACGGGGTCCAACATCTAACAACGTGAGCCGGCCCAGAAAGCCCAGAAACAGTGCTTCGTTTGGTGGAAAACAGAGAGAGAGAGAGATAAGTGCGAGTGCTCGTGGCTGTCGTGACGCGCGGGAGGAAGTGACCGATAAGTGGTTCAAGTAGTGAGTGAGTGGCAGCAGAAGGTGCGGTGCGGTGTACCAGAGGAAACGCCAAATCTCTGGACGTCGTCGTCGTTGTCGTCGTCGATTTATCTGGGCTATACACGCGGCTATATCCCAAAGACTCGACTCCCTGCTGCTGCTTCTGCTACTCGACGCAGCGGAAGAGAAGCATCGAAGCGAAGGACGCAATCCAGAAGGGAAGAGAAGAAGGTCCTGTTGTTGGACCGATTGGCGGCGGCACCATGGTTCGACGGGCCGTCTCGACTTCCCCGGAATCCACGAACCATCTGAACCATCACCATCTGAGCCAAGCGCAGACACCGACCTCCTCGACCTCGTCCCTGTCGTCCGCCTCGGATGGCCATCCGGCAACCGGTAGTAGCTCCCAGCAGCCGTCACCTTCGTCCCAGCAACACTCACCGGTGGCCGGTAGCGGGGGTGGTGCAGGGGTGGGGGCTGCTGCTGCTGCTGCTGCTGGATTGCTAGGACCTCATCAGCAACAACAGCAACAGCAACAACAACAGCATCATCCTCATCAGCACTCCTTGCACACGCCACCACCACCACCACCACCCCATCATCATGGCGCAGGAGGGCATCCAGGGCACGTGCACCTTACCGCAGGACCGCCGCAACCACACGAGAACGGCCATGGCGGTCCACCGGGGGCCGGCGGTGGTATCCTGTTCGCGGCACCGTACGCCGGTGCCGAGTACTACTCGGAGCACTCGTACTACTATGCGCATCCGGACTACGGTTCACCGCCACCACCATCCCAGCACTCACACATATGCCCGGTGCACGACTACGGTAAGAGAAGAGGACCCGACCCTGGAGTCGGAGATAAGACCTCGGTGGTGACCGCATGAGATGGATATGTAGAGAGAGAGAGGACCTCTTCTCTCTCTCTCTCTCTCTCTCCCTTTCTCTGTACTATAAGACGACGTCAGAAGGACTTCGAATCGAAAGTTCCTTGATTTGTTTGCACTCAGGATGACCTTTCTCCTTCTCTCGAGGGGGCAGGGGGGGACTGGTCATCAATCTTTGACCGCGGGACTTGTTTGTTTGTATTGAATTACGTCGTGCACTGCTTCTTGGTACAATTAGTGGCTCGAGAGAACGATGCTCAAACGATGATGGCGTCTATCAAAGTGTGGTAGTAGTAGGCTATCATCTTCTCGCCAACTATTCCACGAATTCAACGTCAAACGAAGTGAACGCTTGCTATTTATGAGTGTAAATATTTTGATGCATTCAATCACTAGAGAACCAATAGGGCGCAGAATAGGGTATTACGGTGAAGTGATTGAAATTTCCAAGAACTGAACCGCCACATGCCACAGAACATGTACTGATCACCGCCATCATCATCATCATCATCATCATCAGCATCATCATTTTGTGAGCGGCGATGGTCACGGGCAACGGAAAGGTCATCGCGCAAATGGCATCCGCGGTGCAGATCGTGGTGTTCAACCACGCGAACCGCGACAAATGTAAATGTGCGCGCTCGGAGGGTGGCCAGGGTGACGATGATGGTCTGCCGGCTCGCTGGCTGCAGTTTACATAAATTTGTGCAGAACTGATGTTTCCCATGCTCGATCGGTGAGACGCATCCAAGGGACCGAGCGAAGACGAGAGAGACAAAGAGAAGGATCGCGTGGCTCATAAATTCCCAATTTTCGCTTACTCCGCATGAGAAACCCCCTGGGGGTAGCAGAAGGGAGGGGGTTGGTGGGGGGGGGGGGAATCCACTCTTAATTGGTGTCTTAGCATAAGGAAGACACTCGCCAGTCCTCTCGGCACCACCACCGCCTCCCTCGCTGCTGCTGCTGCTGCTCCCGGAAAACAACATTCACAATATTATATTTCTCAGCAGCAGCAGCAGCAGTAGGCCTCGGGTTTTTGGTTTTTGATCGCGCAAAGAACGATGGGAACAGGGCGACCGATGAGAGCGATGCGGCGAGGTGAGGTGTATTATTGTGTGGTGGGATCAAGTTGGCATTGAGCAGCAGCTCCATCACTTGACCTTCAAGACGGGTTCGGGCTCGGGCTCCCGGATGACGGATGTGGCGCGATGAGGTGCATCAAGTGCTGCAAACTTTTAGTGTCCGTAAACTTGAAGACGACAGCAGGAAGATTGCATACTTAGAACATTGGTGGTGGTGGTGTTGTTGTTGTAGGTGATCCACACACACTGTGATGAAGAAGGATAATGTCATGCGGAAGTTCCTCTAACATCTTGAGCTCTTCTAGAGGTGATGACAGGTATCGATGACATTGATTCTCATCGTCGTTCGTCTAATGACCGTTCGGCGGGTGGTTCACACACGTTCGGACTTTGGAAATCCCCGGGACACAATACCGGTCTCTCTCCAATGGGGAATTGCGAAGAGCTGCTGCAGCATCGTCTGGAGGTGTGTGTGTGTGTACGCGCACACGAGCAGCTCGTACGATCGCGACGCGGCGTGACACGTCGACAAATCGTAGCAGCAGCAGCAGCCGTAGAGTAGAGTGCCCGCAGAGGTAGATGGCGTTCCGTGTTGAGAGCGCGATCGTGCAGGAGGCCGGTGGTCTGGCTGCCTGGCTGGCTGGTTGGTTGGCCGATCGCACGAACTCGCGAATAGCCGGAAAGTCCCAACAAAGACACAGAAAGATCGTGCTGTAGAGAGAGAGAGAAAGAAAGAGAGAGAAAGGGAGGGCACAGAGTGAACGAGAATCTCGAAACTGGTTGGGATGGTTACGGTTCGCACCGACTACTACCACTACTACTACTACTACTGCCAGTGCCTGCCGCCGGCGCCAACGAACCCTCCATCTCCAGGGGAACCGGGGAAGCAAAGCAGCATCCTTCGCGTGGTGCAGTGTAAATAATGATGGTGGGTTTGGGGAATCTGTGCCCACGCTGCGCCCGCTCCTCTTTTTATCCTCCCTTCTTTCCACGGGAAACGGGGGTTTTTCGCGCGAGATCTTGCCCGTGCGTGTGCGTCACACTTCGCTTCATTTCACCGTTCCATCTCCAAGTGATCGAAGTGGATCCATGTAGCCCCTTTGCGAGGGGCTGCCGATACCGCAGCAGCAGCTCACTTGGATCGCTTCTTCATACTTCCAGATAGAGAAGATGGCGCTCGATATAGGCGGAAGGAAAAGTCACGAGACTTCTTCTGAAGATGACGACGACGATGATGACGACAACTCCAGCAAAGAAGCTGTAGCTGCGCAGTATTTATCATTAAAGGTCGTTTCGAAGATCCCCCTGCCCCCCTCCTCATTCGGCTCCATTATGCTCGGGTGACTTCGAACTTCGTTTGCGCCGCTTCTGGAACTCGTTTTCAAAGTGAGAGGCGCACCGCAGATCGCGTTCGCTCGTTCGCTCGCTCGCTCGAGACCCCCAGCACCGGCAAGAAAGGGGAAATTCACATCCTCCAGATGCGAAAAAGAAGACACCACGGGGGATGGGGGTTCTCCAGTTCGGTCGACTGCTTGTGTGCTTTCTGCTTTATCCGTGCGTCCAGCGATCCGAGCGATCTGTGTTCGCGCGCGTGTTAATCCTTTTATCGTATTGTTTTTTTTCTTTTTTGGCGTCTTATGCGGCGCTGTGGCGGAGTATCGCGCAGCGCAGACTCCAAAAAGAAACTCCGTTACTGGTTTTCCCTTTTGTATAATGCTTCTTTAAATTATGCTACACCGTACGAGCGACAAATTTCATGCGACCAAACACTACGTAAGTGAGTCGAAACATTAACGAAAGGGCGCGGTTTGTTGCATAATCTGCGGATACCGAAGCGGATCAATCGTTAACGCTCGTGGCGCAACGTGTAAGAGATGCAATGGATTCCTGGTGGTTGTCACCTCGATCACGCAAAGCCAAGAAATGATGGTTTGGTTTTTTTTTTTCGCAAGAATGCGCCAACATCGTCCAAGACCTAGAAGCGGCGAAACATTGAGACCTCGCCGCATGCAGCAGCACCGCATCCATGAAGATCATATTTCTTGCGGTGATCGATTCTCGTCTAGGGAGGGTGCTGGATTTGTGCGATTGCTTCATCTTTCCGGGGATATTTGCAGGGCGACCAAACAACGGGATAGCAATGATCATGCTGCTTCTATTGCTTCTGTGGTTTGTAGAGCCCGTTATCCTTCATGAAAGTGGCACAACCACACACACACACTAGACTCTCGATGAGATCGTTGTTTCGTTGCGGATCGCTTTGCACCTCCTCGATGCACTTGTGTAGTGCGTATGGTTTTGCGAATCCGTAGCAGAGAAGAGACCCCTTTTAAGTAGCCTATGAGTTAAATTAATCTTTTCAAAAGCTACTGCAGAAGTCGACGTCCAAGTCGACGCAAAGTGTAGTGCTGGGCTATTAACACAATTGATCTGTGATCGCACCGAACAAACGCAGACAAAGACACACGTGATCGTGATCGAATTCGCCCCAGGAATGTGAGAAAGGCACATTCCCTTCCGATCACTGCTGGCCAATGAGTGGTTGTGTGGTGAGCGCGCGGAAAGGAATGGCAACATCCCAGAGCCGCTCCATCTGCTCCTCCCGGTTCCTCCAGTACACAACAACCATGATTAGACCTCCTCCTGCTGCTCTTCCTCCTCTTCCTCCTTCTCTTTCCGGGGAACGGAAGCTGTAAGGTCGCGGCTTGGCTGTAGGGTAACGGGATTTCCACGGGCAGCACGTTTTCGCTGCCGCCGAAACGGGAAAAAGGTAGAAGAGGAGAAGGAGGCAGCGAACCTATCGAGGCCACCGAGAATCGATGATGGATCAGTACGCCCACCTGGGGGAGGGGGGGGGGGGGGATGTGCTGCTGCCTGTCTCTCCTCGCGCTCTCTCGGTCTCTCTCGATCTCTCTTTCTTAGGTTTGGTATTTTGGAATCCCTTTAATCGGCCACAAGACAAGGGGCGGGCGAACGAAACGAACGAGAAAAGGGCTAACATATGTGTGTGTGTGTTGCTCTGTGGGCTCCCTCACATATGATTCCCTTAGTACGTCCGTTGCGCGATGATTATGCTCTTTAGTTTCCATTCTTTTGATTTGAGTTTAATTTTCCTCGTTTCTCCGTTTTCTTCCTCCGGTGTACGTGGCTTTGTGTGTGTGTTCAGGGCCACCAGGGCCAAGTTCCACCGTCCTTTCATCCCTCTACCCTTCCTCACCTTTAACAACCCCCTTTTTGGGGGGTTTGGGATGCGTGAACGGCACGCAACAGCAGCACTGTCCTCTCTCTTTTGCTCTCTGTTGGCATGCTGGCATCCTCTGTGTGCGTGTGTTTGTGTTTTGCTCAGCTGTGAAGCTCAGCAAAGAGAAAAGTCAATGCTGCCGCGACGACGGGTGCTCCACCGATGCTGTTTTCTGCTTCTTTCTGCCCGGTCGGTCGGTCGCCCTCGTGCCGTTGCCATGGTGTGTCCTCGCCTTCCGCTCGTCCCCGGTGGTCGCACGAGGTCGCTCCATCCTGTTGCTTAAGCGCTCGGCATGGCAACTGCGATGTGATGCGCGATGCACGCACGAAACTGGTTCTTTCTTCGGCCGCCTCAGAACTGGTTGCCGTCGGGTTGTTTTGAGTTGAGGGTGACAGAAGAGGAAGAGGGGCGAGCGGGGAGGAAGACACACACGCGGAGGACTGGGGGAGGGTTGTGGACCAATTCTCTGCGCTGCTCTTGTGTTTCGCTTTTTCTTTTGGGCGTCCCAGGAGCACAGGAAAGAGAGGAAAAAAAGGCAAATGAACAGAAACAGAAACAGGAGCAGCAGCAACCCTGGAATATGGAAGGAGAGGCACACTCCACGAAAGACAGAGACATCCCAATGGTGTGGTGCTCCACCTTCGTCTCCCACTCCTTCCAAACACACACACACACACGCACGCACACACCAAAAAGGGTTGATTGTACTCTGTGCAAATAATGACCTTGATTAGTTATGCTCCTTTTGCTCCTTCTTCTTCTCTCGCTTCGCTTCGCTTCGTGGTGGGTTGTTCTGCCACGCGTCATTTTTGGGGACAATAAAGCCATGGCGGAAAGAGAGAGAACGAGAGCGGTCGCTCAGCATATTATTTGGCTTTCGGGTGTGTGGTTTCGGTGGCGGCTTGCACGTTTGATCGAAAGGTGGTAGCTGCTGCTGCTGTTGGTGCTGCTGCTGCTACTTGCGGATGCGTACCGAAAAGTGTTTCCATTAGGCGGCTGGCCTCGTTGCGATGGTTCGCTGACCATCGGCGGCATCCGCGCGGGTCTCGTGGGTCTCCTGGGACTGCTCGACTCGCGCTGGCGGCCCCCCAAAAACTCACTCACCCCTGGCGGCGATGCAGAGGAGCGGCGGATTGTCTATGTATATAAACACGAAATATTAATGACCGTCTGGTCTGGTCTGGTCTGGTCTGGTCCAGCGTTTGTCGAGGTCTGGCTAGCCGCCACCGCCACCGCCACCGCCACGATCCATTCCCCTCGGCTCCATGCGTATCTCCGATGTGCATGCAAGGGTTTCCGTTGACCGTTCCAGCAGCATCGCCTGCTATGACGAGTGAAAAAGACGGAGAGAAAGAGAGACGTTTGTAGTGTGGCCGCCGCGGGGGGCATTTTGTCGCGCGGTGGAATGTGGCCGCGCGCGCTTGGCGATGTCGGTGTGTTTTTCCACAATTTTCCAGCTCAGTAAGTACACGAACACGCCGCGCCGCGGACCGGGTACGTTTGTGCCGCAATGGGCGCAATGTGAATGGGGGAGAAATCGGACACATGCGATCATGGAGGGGGGGAAGGGCGGTCTATTGATGATGGCGACGATTGCACACGGTTACGTGTTGTGGGGTTATGTTTTGTTGGTCGAAATTTATTTGGGATTTATGATTTTACAATCGATGGGGAACGATTAAAGGGGAAAAATTCATGAAGATATCCTCCCCTATCCAGACCACCTTTTGATCGACCAAAACTTACGAACGAAGCAAGCCACAGCCTCATGGCACATAGCCTACTATTTTGATGAACCTATCGGGGAGGACCCTCTCTCTCACATGCTGGTCAATGGTTAATTAGATCCTCATTGAATTTCGGTTATTATCGATTCCCCTTATGGGTTCAATTTCCCTATTTTAGGGGGATCGCCACAGCAAGGTATCGGAAGAGAGAGAGAGGGGGTTTATGCGTTTGAATAGCCCGCATAAAACCGCATGGTGGACACGCGTCTAAACGACCTTCCCGCGCCGCAGGGAACATAGAAGAGAACCACAGAGCACCTTTTTGGCCAGCATTTGAAATTCATCAAAATTCTCCGAATGTCCTCTAGCTGCCTGGGGGACTACTCCTACCAGCACATATCAGTGTCAATTAGCACACGCAGCAGCACAACGAGTGCTGGGTGTTATGGACGTCACGCCGTATCTGGCCAGTATTTTGGACGAGTGTGGGACCAGCAGCAAAGTTCATTCGCTTCGCTCTCGTCATCGCGAGCATCCTTTTTCGCGAAACAGCGAAATGCTCACTGCAACAGCAGCAGCAGCAGCAGGAGTGTTGACAGAAGGAGGAGCAGTAGCAGCAGCAGGTGATTGACTTCAATGAATACCTCCCTCAGTCCTGTCGGTCCCATGGCTTTGTCCCATCATCCTCATCATCATCATCATCATCACCTTTTACGACTCAGACCATCAGGAATTCAGTCCAACTGCGTGTGTGTTTGGATGTGCTCTGTTCGTCGAACTCTGGCGCCTCCATCCACCTTTTGGTGGGGAGGGAGATAGGTCACAAACCATCCTTTCCTTTCCACCCACTCCACTCCTTCGCTCCCAATGGACCAGGGCGGCGAGGGCATTAACCGCCGAAATGACGAGATTTTGCACGAAAGCGATGCACCACCACGGGACTGGCGTCTGTTTATCGTTGCCGCTACGCTATCCTGGAATGTCTGGGTGGTGCGCATTTTATTTATTTTCTTCAACCTGACCTCCTTCACCATCCAACACCCTGCTGCTGGCTCTCTCTCTCTGCGTTGCTGATGGATTTTAAAAAGAAGTGCATACGTTAATAACAATATCTTTTGAGGTTTGGCGTGTCCGTTCGTTCGGCATTCACCAGCAGCAACAGCAGCAACAGCAGCAGCAGACGTGGCCAAGTCAAGTGCGCACTGCTGCGCATCAGATGCTGTGCTGCGATGGGAGAAATCAGGTCACGGAGTCGTGAGAGTCGAGACCGTCGAGACCGTCGAGAGACACCGTAACCGCGCATCATCGGATATGGGATTTGGATATTTATTTTCAGATTCAGATTTTTTTATTTTATTTTTCACAAACAAAACAGTCACACGACTGCAACTGAGAACAACTTGACTTGTTGAACTGCAATTGCGATGCGATGCGATGCGATGCGATGCGATGTGTGTGCAACTAAGCTAATTCCGGATTTTCCCCCCCTGTTCTTATCGATCGCTTTTATCGCAGGTCCCGTCACGCTACCGATGGTATCGCAGAATGGTACCCCACCGATGGCGATGCCGATGCAGGTTCCGCACGGTCACATGATGCAGCAGATCGTGGACGAGAACGGGACGCTACGGCACGTGATCCTCTCCACCCAGCCGCAGCAGCTCGGCCAGGCCGGCGTCCAGCATCACCTTCACCCACCATTCGTAAGTACCAATGTCACGGATTCTACGGTTTATATTTTTACCGGATATTTGTGCACCACATTACAATCCCCCGGGAACCAAATGGTGACTGCACTGAGCTACTATCTCTCTCTCAGGGGTGGTCTTCTGATTCATTCGCCTGTCATGTTGTGGAAGTGATCGCGTTAACTTCTCCGGTAAACAACCACCGCTACGATCAGCAGTCGCAGAGCTTATCACCGGGAAATTCACACTTCGCGTCGTTTGCAATACAGTCTAATCCAGAGTCTGTATTTGTGTCTGTATGTCCATGTTACTACGTTTCGAACACTGATGCTAATCGGTGGCACGTTTCACGCCAAAGGTTTTCCCCGGAATTCGGTCAGCGAGCGCGTGACTCACCATCCTCCCCCGGAGGTGATGGTGTCATGCTGATGCTGATGCTGCAAATTCGTTTGCCACAACGAGAAGGGCGTTTATCCTGCGCTCCTCGATCCGATCCCCATCCAACTAACAACCAACTTCTGCGCCAATGTCTGTGCCGAAAACGAAAAGCGATAAAAAAACGCAACAAAGTCCTGTCGGTGGAGGACTGGGGGAGAGAGATTGTGTGGCGCACTGTTGCGCTCCAACAACAACCGGCATGGTCGGGCGCGTTGGTGTGGTGATGCTGTATGAGCATTAACCAAGTAAATTATTATTATTATTCTGACCAGACCAGACGCAGACACGCGCTGGTAAGGGTTGGATACTTGCTGTGCTTTCTATATTTAGAACCCGGCTGCACATCCTCCTATGTCTACAATGTGTACGTGTGTACCAACGCGTGTGTCTGTTGTGCAAAAACCCCTTTGATGGATAGATATTTGCCAGTTGAAAGTGCTTCTGCTGCTGTGCTCCAGCAACAGCAGTAGCAGCAACAGCAGCAGCCGCATGGTCAGCACTTCCTGGTCAGCGTGCATCATCCCCTTGTCCCTCGGAGAGAGGGAGAGATAATTAAGCCCCCTGGGAGAAGTGGAGATGCAGATGGTGGCGTCTGTTAAAAATGGCCATAAAAAATGGGATAAAAAGTATCGTTTTATGATCACACACTACCACCACTGCCACCACCACCACCACTAACCGGCGAGTTATGCGGTTCAGTTTTCGCCTTTGTTTTGTTGTTGTTGGTGTGGTGCATGTCGTTACGCGCTCGCGACCATAAATTGGTGGTCACGGAATGCCACGTGAGGTCGATGCCGATAGAGAGAGAGAGAGAGAGAGCGAGCGAGAGAGAAAAAGGGAGCGGGAACAGTGTGCTGTCCGCGATCGCCACGATGCGATCTCTGATCCATCCGTAACACACATTCAACATCCGGCTCCAGCTCCGGCTCCGGTTCCGGCTTCATTGAGGAAGACTCCCTGCTGCTGCCGCGATCGTCGCCGTTACGTCTTGCTTACTCTCGCAGGACCCGGGTGTGCTGCGCGACATCCACGGCGCGCATCTCTCTCTCTGCAGCCAACCGAGGAGGAAGTGTTGCTTCCGGATTTGATCAGATTATGATTATGAAGCGGCAATATGGCGGTGATGATGGCGGCGAACACAAGCGCGCGCGCGCGCACGCTGCTCGTGCACACGATCACTCGATCGTTAAGCCTTCTCATATACCCGTCATATGACGACTGTTCCGAGTGTTCCGGATTGTACACCCAAGTCCACCTCCTCCTTCTCCTCTGTGCTGCCATAAGGTTGCGATAAAGCGCGACCACCGTACAGTGAGTGTACAGTTAGAAAATGGACACAATTATCATCGACACAAGCTGGAAGCCCTGTGCCGGTTGGACGGCCATTGGCTATCCGTTGGGCGACGGTTGTGTTGCCTTGCAACAACAATGCTGCTTGCCGCAGCGTTCGAGTCTAGCCTCTTTATGGGGCCGTGACCATTTGGAAAGGGCGATTCGCAGAGCCGCAGATGCGCCACGTAGTACCTCTCTCTCTCTCTCTCTTTGTATCTTTCTCTCTGTTGGTTTCCTCTTGGAAATGGCAGAGGTTGCGCTACTTGTGGTAGTGGTGGTGGTGGTCCCGGGTACTCTCGCGCGATAGCACCACGCCAGCATCAGCATCATCATTATGCCTTTCACTAACTCCCTTTCCCAGCCGGCTAGCCAGCTTACGAAATGTCACACTGTGAAAATGTTAAAATGTCAAAACTCCTCATCCATCCATCCATCCATCTCCCGCGAATGCACACGCGCCCTCTGGTGTGTGGTTTCTTCACAGTTGCCAGAAGACGCCAACGGTGGGGGGGGTCGCCAAGGTTACCCCCATTCATCCCCCCTGTCGCCACTTCACTCCTGCTGAAGGATGGATGCTGTGATGGTGATGGTGGCATACATCTAATCATGGGTTGCACAGCGCCAGCCCCAAATTCCAAACAAAAAGATCGGAACTGGCCTCGTGCAAAACACATCAACGCAGCCGTGTGTGTGTGTGTGTGTGTGTGTGTGTGTGTGTGTGCGCGGTCATAGCTGGGAGCGCTATTGCGCAGCATTAGCTATTCGAAGTGGGGTGTGAATGTTGACCCAAAGTGCATTTTGGATGGCCAAACACAAGGTCGCTCGCTTCCAGCTAGCTCCCCTCCCTCAGAGCCTACTACCTGCTTGCAAAACGAACAAATGCGCAGCACATTAATCATAGCAGCCATCGCCTAAATTCTGCTTCGGCGTTTTGGACAGGGAGAGAGGGTTGGTTGGTCGCCACATTTGTTTGTTTTTCGAAAAATGTTAATTGATTCACCACGGCACACCAACACACACCCGTCGGTGCTGCTGCTGCTGCTAACCTCGAAGAGCAGGAAGATGGAGCGTATTGCGTGCTCGCTGGCCACGTAGGTACAGCACCACCACCACCCGGTTTTTGGGGTGCAACTGAATGTCGCCTTTTTTGCCGGATCCGCCATATACTAGCTGGCTGGCTCGTGTGGCTCGCTAGTTTAGGGTCGGTTGAGGCGGTTTTTTTTGCAACAACAACAACAACTAACCCCCTACCCTACCACCTTAAACCATCCATCCGGCCAATAACCTCTGTCACTCCTTCCCTGGCCAATTGTTGTTGGCGCGGTTAGATGACAGGACGGAAGATCATCACCACCACCACCAGCACACGCACCTGAAAGAGAGAGAAAGAGAAAGGGAGAGAGAGAGATGCAAGTTCCCTGAAAAGCTTGTTGTTTTTTTTGTCGGGGTGGTAAATTTGGGGGTTGGTAAAATTGCACAACAAACCGACACCGCCACCACCACCACCACCACCACCACCACCACCACCACCACCACCACCACCACCACCACCACCACCACCTCATCATAGTAGTCGTGTACACAAAAGGGCGCCATCGCCCGTGAAGCGAAACTTTCGACACCTTCTTCTGCGTCCCATTCACCCCAGGGTACCACCACCACCGCGGGGGGAGACAATCGATTTGAAATAAAAATTAGACACCAAAGCTACTGCCTACCCCTCCCGGCCCACCGCTTGGGCTGCGGTTGGTAGCGCATAAAAAATTGCAGCGTCATTGAGCGCAATTTCACGTGGACAACACAAATGTGTCGCGTCGTGTTGTTGGCTCGTTGGTTAGCCGGATTCTCCGATTCAAAGTGGCCAGGCGGGTACGGGGTACGTGGTGGTACGCACAGGAACCGGCACCTGGCGGCGGTGGCGGTGGCGACGTGTGCGGTTGGACTATTAGTTTCGCTTGGCGCTGCTTCGTTGGTTGCTTTTATTTTGTATATCCCCCACCCCCCGGGGTATGTGTGTTTGTGCGCCTTTTTTAAAGCTTGCCTCGAATACTTTACTGTTTAGCAACCGCCGCTTTGAAGTGGTCTTTTTGGGGACCGAAAACTCTCTCGTCTAGAGTTACCACCCGCCGTTTTGCACACAGTAGTGTGCTCCCCGCGATGGCCAGTAGAACTAATTTGCACGCCAGTACGCGCGCCTACTACTACCACATCTCGATGTCCTCGGTCTCGTGTGCTCAGTGGTCCGACGCCGGAACGCTTTTCACCATTTTTGACAAGAAAAAAAATAAATAGTTTTCCCGATTTCCATGCGCCAGGGTGGCCAGAGGGTGGTTAGGTGCCGCGACTACCTCTTTTATTACGCCACATTCGTGCGATTATGCGTTTTACTGGTGGATGGTTTAAATAAAATCGCCCCGAATTTGTGGGCGTGTGCGCGAATTGCGACAAATCGGTTGTCGAAAGGAAGGAAATGAACAACCGTATCACTCTGTAACCAATAGGAAATATCGAACAATACATCGGTGATGTAAGGGGGAACGAAGCAAGCAACAGGTAGCCCCCCCCTTAGTAGGCTGTACGAGCAAACGTCTGGAAGGGAGTGGAAGCATGTTGAGAAAGGTTACTCCCGTCCTGTCCCAAAGGGAATAAACCCAAGCGGGCGGTTGTTTTCAAGCCCCATTCAATTAGCCGCGTCTGTAGCGTAGGTTCAGGCAACCGGCGTCGTCGTCGTGTACGGCGCGCTATGCTAGATGCTATTTTTGGTATCTAATTTGATAAGCAGCAACCGGAAACGTCTGACATCCGAGTAGGCTTTCGGGGCGCTATCTTGGATTTGGTTTCCTTTTTCTCATTTGGAGTTAGAAAGAGAAAAATGCGTGAGTCCGAGACGGGAGAGAGTAAATACAGAGGCTATCCAAGCAAACCAAGCTAATCCCCAAAAACATATCATCGAGTGAAACAAGCAATAAAAGCAACAGCAACGACGACAACGACGACGACGACGACGACGAGATGTTGTTTATTATCGTGAGTGGTCAAAAGCGTCTTTTTTTTTTTTGCACGACGTTCACCCCCCCGCGGGGTTGTAAAACAAAACCAAAAAAAGGAATGTCACTTCCTGTGTATGTGTGTATGTGTGTGTTGGTGTGTGCCGGAGCACGCACCAACCAAAACACCACATATCTTACCGAACGACAATATCGCACCCCGCGTGCCGCGACCGAAGACGCGACAACCAGCGCGACCGTCTATTTGTTGATGTTTTGGGTCTGCTACCGGTCCCCCCCCCCCCCCCCCCACCCACCCGGTAGGCAGCAAGCCGGCCGAAACAAAATGCCATCAAAGTGATGCGAGTGCCGCCACGTAAGCAGGTGTGCACCCATCGCCGGCAGCCCGGGCAACGGAGTGGCAGGAGGGGGTGACTGTACCAAGTGCGTACTGCCTGTTGCGCCGTTTGTTGGCCGTCGTCGTCGTCGTCGTTGTCGTTGTTGTCGTCGTGGCCGTTATCTGGTAAAAAGCGTGTCTGTCGCTGTTACAGCAGACCGACCCACTGCTGCTGGGTTGTCATCAGCAGTGGGTGGGGTGGAGTGGTGATGCATGGAGGTGCACACCCTGATAACTGGGAGGGAACCAAGAGAGCGAGCGTGTGCGAGCGAACGAACGAACGAACGAACGAACGAACGAACAAGTGATGTGTTGCGTTGCCATTCGAGGGAATCAATATGACTTACGTGGCGCTTTCCGTTCGTTGGCCCTCCTCGCGCGCCACAGCGACGATTGGGTGGGACGCCAGCATGGCATAATGTTTTGACAAATGTCTTCCCTTTGTGCGACATTCCGTGCTTTCGCCCTATTATTGATGTGGCGTTCCCTTGCCGGCCTGTTCATTGATCTTTAGCACATACAGTAGGCGGAGAATCGAGCGTCTAGGGAACGTACGCGTGGTCCGTGTTCTGGGAGTGAGCGAGAATTGGTGAGAATTTCACTCAACATCTATCGCCTCACCGAAAGTGAGAGTAAATGGAGGTGGCATCACCACCTCGTTCTTCTTCTTCTCCCCTCTTGCTGATAAAGAGGAATGAGTGTATGTGTGTGTGAGTATGGGGTATCATCACCCCTCCCGTTTGTCTCCGCCCCAGCAACGCGCGGGATTGACGCCACGCAAACCATCGGCTAATGCAGGTTGAGCGCACTTAGAGAGAGAGTAGCTACGTGTCACTTGCTGAAGTTGGATCGCTCCATCCACAGCCTGCTTCGTGCGTTCTCGTCGCGCTTGTGCGTTGCTGCTTCGCAATAAATCAATTTTTGTCGCGCATCATTATCGATAACATAACATACACCCAACACCCCCTCGCACATCCTTTCGCCCCACGGTAACCTTCCGGAAGCCCTCTGCCGCGCTGCCGTGGATATGGATCCTCCGCGTAAAAGTGTCCCCGTGGCAAAGCTGCTGATTGAGGTGTGCGAAGCGTGGAAAAGGAAGAGTGCAGTTGTTTTGCCCCTTGGATACTTAACTAATTTGTGTTTCCGATTTGTGTGTGTGTGTGTGTGTGTGCTTGCAGATAAATGGTACGACGGCGCCGTTCTACAATTCCATCGCGAGCTTCCAGACGGGCCCGGGAGCGGGAGCACCGACGATGTATCCACCGCAGCTGCTAACGGGCAGCAGCGCGAACGGAGGTAGCACCGGTGCTGGAACTGGGGCTGGTGGTGGTGGTGGAGGAGGTGGAGGAGGAGCGGGCGGTGCAGGAACCGGTGGCAATCACATACTGCACACGCCGCTCCAGGGTAATATGACACACTCGCC
>NC_064874.1:79691056-79693556 GCF_943734745.1 Anopheles darlingi | reverse complement strand
TGATTGATGATCGTGTATTCGATATATGGAGCGACTCGCGAGTGAGACTCGCAAAATACAGCTTAGGGGCACAGCTCTTACAGAACATTATTGGCGGATTGGCGTCGCGGATTTGGGTTTGTCCAGGAGCGGTAACTCTGAGGAGCAGGAGGAAAATGAAAAGGTGTGTCAAGAAGTAGATGAAGGGCGTTGTTGTTACATTTGCTATATTGTTTATGCCGTTCATATTGTGCTCTTATGTTCGCTCTTCAGAGAAACGGTCGCAGGTCGGCTACTCTGTGTTCTGTGTTCGCTGGAACATTCGGAATCACGAAAAGGAACCGCTTCCGCCGTCCCTCGTGTGCTTGTCCATCACGACATGCATGTTAAATCGAACGCCCAGAGCCCAGAATGTGTTCACGCCAATCGTTTTGTAATGATACCCAAAGTTTCACATTCTATATCAGTAACTCCATATATGATTTTGGAAACAATGCGTGTATCTAACCCACACATACACACACACGCATACACCATGCTGACGATCACGTCCACAACAATATTCATCGTGCGCCCTCCACGAGCATCATAAGTATTATTAAACATTAATCCGGCTCTCTTTTGCACTCTGAGGTTGCAGAAGGAGAATGATGGTGAAGGTGGAATAGATCCTCCCATAAAAAAAAAAACACAGTGACAGGGACACAACGAACATGCCAACGCAGATCCTCGCCCTCTCCCACCCTAAACACACACTCACACACCATCAGCAAGCAGGCTCCCATCGGTAGTACCATTATCTCTCAGCCCTCAGTAGCTTTTAAGAATTCAAAAATATCGATAATTAGCCACGAGCTGATGGTCGGCCGTTAGCAGAAGCAGTTAGAGGCGAGGAGGAATACAGTAGGCCATTGTTTCTTTCCCTTCTCCCGATTAGCTGCTAACAACCAACTCTCCGAAATCCAACTCTCTCCCCTTTACACTCCGGGATCAGGAAAATGGCACACGCTTCTCCAACCGTTGACCGTAGCGCTTTTCTGAGCTCCGGATTTACTGGTTTGGTAGTCCACGTGACCGTCGGTAATGAACGCATTCCATTATTTAAATCATGTATATTTGTAACGTGTTTATCCGATTGCTTTATATCTATATATATCTCTATAAATATATATACATATATACGTACATACATACATACATACATACATGCATACATACATACAAACAAACAAACAAACAAACATACATACATACGTATATACCTACATACCGCCGTTTTAATTCCATTTTTTTTGTATGCTTGCGATGTGTGTGTGTGCGTGTGTATGCGGAGCCTAAAGTGAAACCAGCCAAGAATACAGGGCACCATAAATTTCGATCCTTCGGAAAATGGAGTATAGTTGAAGAAGAAAGAGTAGTGTACTTAAGCCAACTCACTTACCAAATTACTGTCTAATGCTGCAGCTTGTTGCCTGCCTGCCTGCCTTTATGTCCCAAACAGCTGCATCCGTTGAGACAGCCCCGTGTTTCGGTTTACACACCAAAGCCTACTAAAAGTGCGGTGCTCAACAGCAAGCGAAAATGTTTGCTTTATTTCGATGGACGAGAGCTGCTAGGACACCGGAAATTCATTCCCATGTCACCCAACACCACCACACTCCCTGACCTTCGTACGATTTGTGCAATGCCTATCTTTCCGCATTCTGTTCCGGCTTCCAGCACACTGTGTGGCCCCTAATCTTATTTAAGTGAACTTTTCGTTTTGTGTTTGTTATTATTTTCCACATCTTTTACTATTTCGTCGTCTCCCGGGAAGAGTGCAACAGATCCATTAAGAAACGGACACGGGTTGTTTTTTATATATTTTTTTTTATTTAACTCTTTCCTTATATGTCACAGCTCCGGTGCATTTTCTTCGTTTGGCATTTTGTCGATTGCAATATTTTACCATTGTTGTTATTTAATCAGATAGTCAGAAAGTGTCAATTGGGGACCGGGCCCTACTAGAGGCAATCTGGAAGACAAATCAACCATAACGCCCTTGCTCTAAGCGCAATGGGTGGGCCCAACTGCTGCGTTGGCTACTATTTCCAGCTTGGCGCCTCTTCCGATTAGGATTAAATTCAGTTTGAACATTCTCAACAACCACTAGCAAAAACAGCAAACACTTGAAAGAGGCAATCTTGTCTTGTAATCACAAGGCGTACCTCTCACATTGAATGTCGTCAGAACTCATACCCAATAACCATGATGTGTGTGTGGGTGTGTGTTTGTGTGTTTTGTTTAGTGCGAAGGTAAGGTCACCTCAAGTCGGTATCGAAACTGAGGTGATCGATTGATAAACTAAGGAAGGGATCGATAACAGCACAGCAGTATCTGAAGCAAATCTACGCGCACACTTTAAAGAGAAGCCTAAATCAAAATCCAAAATGTAGTAAACAATAGCAAAGGCGATTGATATGGCGAGAGAGGATAAGGTAGACGAGGGAGCATTGATAATGCTTGGTAAAGGCTGCTGCTA
>NC_064874.1:79683556-79686056 GCF_943734745.1 Anopheles darlingi | reverse complement strand
GCTAAAACGGAAACTTTCGCTTTTTTGTGATTTTTTGTTCTCGGGTTTTTATTTACCATCAAACAGCCGTCAAAATCGTGCGTTCCCAGTACTATGGGAGAGCCTCATTGGTCAAAATGTGATTTTTTTCAATTTCCCTTTTGATAAAATGATAAGCGTTCGAACGGATACCTTTAGGAACGTTGTAATATTGAAATTTTATTTTTGGGATGTTGAGAAAATACTTATTTTCTGGTTTTCGTAAACTAATTCGTGGCAAAATTCCTTCTGATACGTAACGCCCAGCGGCCAACTCCAGCCCAGGCGGTCAAAGCGGTGCGCTGTAATCCTAATCTCTGTTCTCTCCAGCGCACTAACACGGCCCCTAACATATATCACACAAGAGCCTTCTTTCGTTCTACGGCAGCTCTTACACCGGCAACGTGTTGGATACCGAGCTGCGGAACAAGCTACCGAAGAACTTTACGCCACTCATGCCACCCGGAACCGCGGCTAGGATCATCCAGAGTAAAGTAATAATTTGTGCCACCGCAAATAACACCGTGAGGGCAGTGCTCTGAGCCACCATCGCGAAGTAAAGAGTAGCTATGAGACAGCACGTATAACTGATCGACATCGCTACCCGTTCGCGGGAAAACATCTGTCTGAACATGGCCCCAAATCCGCTCAAAAACGAAAAGCTAAAACAACAGAAACGGACACGTTGGAGGTGCGTGGAGGACGATCATTCGCAAGGGATCTTACCTCATGATGAAGAAAACACTACCGAGTGTGTACAGCAGCGCGAACTTTCGCGCCTTCAGTATTAGCACGGGAATGTAGAACGTGGACACGATCATGCAGAAGATTCCAAGGCCCATACACGTTACAAACCCAACGATCCGCTGTATCCGGGACTGAAATGAAACAGGGAACGGAAGGCGAGCGTCAGGAAGTTTCTGGCCAATCGATCGTCGCGGGCATCCTTACCAGCTTGGGGCAACAAGTGTCCTGGGTATCTTTGAGCCAACTGTTGGCCTCTGGTTCTTGATTGCGACCGAACAGCTTACCGACGAGGCCAGGAGCGGGGATCGAGGGGATTTTCGGCATTTCCAGTTTGAAGCTCTTCTTCTGATCCGCCTGCAGAAGAAGATATTCGTCCAGATCTCGTTTTAGGTCGGCCATCCTGTGTTAGGAGTTGAACAAAAGTTTTATTTGTTGTTCCGTGCAGCTGCTGCACACGTAGATTGTTTGCGCTTAAGCATCCGGGACACTGAGCGCGACAGTTTCGGTAAACACAGAATCCATGCGGATAACGGGTCCAGCTTCACACGTGAAACAATTGTTGGAAATTCTGCACAAAATTACAAAAAGAACATAAATTCCTTTGGAAAATTATCGCGCAGTGATCCATTTTGTAATCCAGCAATTATGTGATTTCTGACTGCTGTTTTTTTTCGTTCATGGGTGTAGGAATTTGTTTTCACTAGCGGATCGATTTCGTGTAGATTTTTGAGTCTCTTGCAAAGCTTCAATTTGCGTTAATGACTGAATGTGTTTGTTTGAAATGTTACAATATTCATTTATCTACCATTACACGTACTAAGAATTATATTTTTCATCAATTTCCGTACAAAATTTTGATGACATATGGTTGTGCGGAAGGGAGCAATTGGTTGTAAACGAGCATTGTTTTGCCAAAAAGCGTGTGAGCGAGACGGCGCGTAGAGGAGTGACAAAGAGGGAAGAGCGCAATTCGCAGTCACCCCCACCCCCTGAAGATTCTCCAACAAGACAAAACGAGCGCGGGTGTTAAACTTAAAAACATTATTTACACAACCAATAAACATTACTTTCTTCGAATAATCCTTAGGACTGGTGAGTAACGAATCGCGAAAAATAGTTTGCTCCCCTCCGCTAATACCTCCGCTGGACAAAGAAAGTGACCTGTGGTGGGACGCCAGCGTTTATTAGTTGCTGATAGCGCAAAATCGGGGCGTAATTCTAGGCACACATCCCGCACACACAACACACACTTGTGGCAGTTCGTAGGAACGAGGCGGATGTGGGTCGCCTCGCTTTAGTCACCCCGAGTGCCCGCATAGGCAGCAGTTTCTTATTTGACCAGAGACCAGACCCGTTCCTTTGTTGTTTTCCCGATACCCGCGTAGTTCTGCTGTGAATCACACCGAAGCATAATCAGTGTACCCTCCTTCCTGTTCCACCGTAGATCCGGAAGAATGCCTCGTCCGTACGAGGAGGATGAGGCACGGCAACCGATCCTGCAGCAGGCGGATACGGATACCGATGAGCCCAGCACGGCCCGGCTCATAAGACGCAGCGATGACGATGAGCTAAGCGAGCGACTGACGGGATGTGGCGCTACCGCCTGCTGTAATCCCAATTCGGCGCTCCATCGTTTTCAGGCCCTTATCTTGATGTGTTTGGTTGGCTTCGGTAAGTTTTGACACGCCAAATTATGCGCTACACTTGCTCTGCTACTCAAAACCATCGATCGATT
>NC_064874.1:79666056-79678556 GCF_943734745.1 Anopheles darlingi | reverse complement strand
CCGAAAACCCCACCAGCTGGCGTCCTCCACGCCGCTGCATACTCCACGCGGTTCGCTATGTATAATGCTGCCGCTGCTGCTGATGCGGACCAACTTTCGGCACAAGGATGCACCACGATGGCATGGCAACAACAACGACGACGACGACGACGACGCCAACTACAATTGTGTACAACATAAAGCGAAAGAACAACCAACCACGCCCAGCCCAGCCCAGAACACATCTACATGCTCGTCGCAGCAAGAAGGAGCTCCCGGTGGCCCAGGACGAAGAGAGAAGAAAGGCATGGGATGGGGTGCACCCTCCGAGGGGGAGGAGCGGGTGTGTCGTACATGCTTTGTTGGTCGGGTCGTCGGTCGTGGAAGCGGATCGAAAAATCAATAACATTTACTCCCGGTGGTCTCCGCTCCGCTCTACGGCACTCCTCTCGGTGCATCGCCTCTCGAAGTCATTTCTCCTTACAGATACACACACACACATACGCGCGCATACACCGTGGCTGCCGTTCAGTATAACATTGTCTAAACAACGAGCTTCCTCGTCGGCGATGGAGAAGAGGAAAAAGGATCAGGTGCGTCCCGTGGCGCAACAGGCGCAACGCGAAAATGCTTTTCCTTTTCTCCCCACCGGCCCCACCGGCCGCAGGATGGTCTGCCTGTGTGTGTATGTGTTTGCGACGACGAGAAGGACGACGGTGGTGGTGGTGATGGTGGAGAACAGAATCGTTGATTATCGTGGCATTCATGGCATGACCCTCCTCCCCGCCCCAATACAAGCTCGCAGCCTGGCGCAGCACAAAGCGCTCCGTTTGCTTGCTCGGTGCTGCTGATGCTGCTGCTGCTGCTGCCGATGCTGCTGCTCGCTGAATAAAAGGGAATTATTGATTTTATGTTCACTCGGCTGGGTGGGCAGCCTCCATTCCTTCCTCAACCTTCTATTTGCAACCGGGTTGCTGCTGCTGCTCCCGGTGGCGATCTTCCAAAGGTTTTGCACTCCGTTTGTCTAGCGTTGGCGAGAGAGAGAGAGAGAGAGAGTAAACGAGAAAGAGAGTGAAAAGGGGAGCTTGGAGGGTTGCTGGGGCGCCTCCATCCGTCGTTCTGCTGCTGCTGCTGCTGTGAACCATGAGATGAGATGCTGATGGCGTTTGGCGAGGATAAAAGACCAAAGTCAGCCGCTCCGGAGAGCGGCGAGCGGATGGATAAGGCGAGCGTCGGTGCCAGCCAGCCAGCCAGCCAGCCAGCCAGTCAGCCGGGGCCAGCCTTCGTTGTGAGCATGATGGGACACGCCAGCACCCTGCCCCCCCCCCCCCCCCCGGTCCCGGTTCTCGCGTCCCCGCGTCCTGTCCACTGCCCTGTATACACATTGAATTGTAATGAAAATAAACGCTTCGATGTTATTTCCCTTTTCCCTACATTCCCGGTTTTGTTTCCCTTTTTCCACGTGCCCCTCTCCTTCCTCTCTCCATCCTGCGATGTCGTCGTCCTCGATGCTTCCCAGGGGAGCCCCAGGATACGGGCACACGGCCGGTGTGTGTGTGTGTGTCTGTGTTGAATCCCGACAGTACGGTGGCCGTTGTGTTGCCTGTTGGAGCAGCGCTGGTTTGGTGGAATGGAGCACCATGGAACAAATGCACACAGAAAGCCGGATTGTCTCGTTCCGTAGATCCTGAGCTGGTAGCGGTGGTATATATATATGTGTTTTGTTGGAACCAGCACCAGTAGAATGTGTGGCTGAGAGAGCAACAGACAGAGAGCGAGAGAGAGAGCACTGCAAATGGGAGGAGAAAATGAAGGAGAATGTCCGTACCAGCAATGGAGCTTTTCTGGTGCCTGGCATCGCTGGCGCAAGCACAAAGGCAAGCACGAACACTGCTGGTGGTGCTGGGTGCTGCGACGATGGCAGGATGCCCAGGACCACAAACACAAACGATGCTCCCATTCACATCACAGATCGCCGTCGCACCAGCAGCACCATCAGGATGCGATACAATGCTCCGAGAACATGGACCATGGACCATCACCACATTCTATTCGGTGACCTGCGGTGGCGGTGCTCTCAGAGGACCGTGTCACGTACGTACAAAGGAGGAACGGGAGGCGCACAGGCTGCAGGCTACTGGCACAACGGGCCAGTTGCTTGATTGGTCAAAAATGTATGACTGCGATGAATGCAATCCCGTCGTCCCGTCGTCGAATGCTGCTGGTATTGTGGGTTTTTGGGGGAATGTGCACCCGGAGAAGGTTTCCGGGTCCGAGAAATGCCGGACATTTTTACATAACTCACCCAACCCCCCACCCCGAATCTCTTCCCCAAATGCTTTCACTGTAATGGTACGGATTGAATACACAAAAGCATTCGGTGCGCTAGGATCGGTTGTGATAAGAGAACAGAGCAGACTCGAGCTGGTGGGTGCCTGGTAAGGATGCGCAGGACCACCGTGCGTGCGTGTGTGTGCATACGTTGCAGGCACCAGAGTGCACCGGAAACGGACGATTCTGCTCTTGTGTGTGCTCTTGCACATTACTTTCGAACTCGAACTCTCGCTCCGGCCCTCCCTTAGGATGATAATGGTCGTACATGTCCGGGCTACCGTACCGTTGGTAGCATACGGGACGTCGGTTTTATCGGATTTGCCCGGAAGTGTTCCTGCCCCGGGAATGCGGGGTGCGGTTTTCGGTATAAACTAACGAACAAATTTTCTCAGAAATGGACAAATAAAACCGAAAGAATACGAGACCGGAATATGTATTAGCTGTGCAGCTGCAACTGCAGTGTCCAACCGGGGCTGCGCACTGCTTGGAGATGGACGGAGATTACAACCCACCGGTGCTGGGACCTGCCGGTTACGGGGCATCAAAGGGAAAGCTATTTATTTATGCACTCGTTTATTTAAGCTAACAAAATTACCGGGGATGAACAAGTGGTTCTATAAATATAATGAAGAATTCTGGGGAATGTGAGAATGTTGAGCTGCGCGTTAGAATGGAGCGTGGCTCCGAGCATGATGAAGAGGTGAGCCTCACAGTGAGACATTGATCATGGGCAACCGTTACATTGTAGTAACAATCTCAACAAACACATTCTAGCTGTAGCTACACCCTAGCGATCGATTCTTCGTCGCCATAGTTCTGATTTAATCAGGAAAAAAAAGATTACACTCCGATCCTGACCTGCCAACGGCCCACGACGACCGGGGGAAGCTTTGTAAGAAGGAGGGGCAACAATGTATTGCACGGTTCCAACCGATTGTTTACCAAACACCAACCGCACACGAGGCTACTGTTGTTGTGTGAAACGCGCGAGAAAAGAAAAGAAGAGCACACCCCGACATGACAACAAATGGCGCCCTTCTCGCCACCAAAGGCTTCGCTTATCGCGCCCGCGTACCGTAAGTATGTCCCGGTAACTCTTTTCGCGTTGATACGTCGATCGATGGCTAGCAAATAAAGGCTTGAGCCCACGGCCGTTATCGGCTGCAGGCTCTTCAAACAATCGCCGCTGATGCGCCTGATGAGTGGCCCCGTTGACCCGCTAGCCGCAATGAGCCGCCAGCGGATTTCCCATCGAAAACCATTTGGCACTAAAATCGTACCGAGTGAGTCCCGCTCCGGGCAAGCAAGATGGACGCGTACGATGGAGGCGCCCACGTGGGCAAGCATTGCGTGCATCCTTGAACCCGGAAGAGAGGGCCCTCCCCCCCCGGAGAGGTATGTTTAACGCTGAAGAGCCACTATATCATGCTCTGCTAAGGACCTCTGAAGCAGCGGATGTGTGTGTGTGTGTGTAAGGATAGGTAATTGATATCGTTTTGCAAGTGGCCGAGAAGTGCTTTCACGCTGCGTACCCCAGAAGAGGTGTTTCAAATACGATTCTGTGCCGGGTTGGGGGTTGATTAGAGGAGATGATAACAGGCGTGTAGGTGTACTTGCAATTAGGTACGGCGTTGGCTATTAAAAAGGGAAATAACTTGGAATGATTTGCTTTCTTTGTGAGAAGATCTGTACAGCGGTGGTTTGGCAACACTGCCACTACTAGAGAGCAGATCATTGAGGGTACTCCAGTAGGCTATTGCAACGCACCATCAACCATCGATAAGAGAAGTAGTGGTCGTTGCATAAGGACGTCCTGTTCTGAGGGTTTAAAGGATACTCTCGTGCGATACTCTATTCGAGAAGGGAACTGAGTGTAATTGAGGTTAAGCTGATATATTTAATTGCATTGATCTAGGGTAGTATCCGGTGAGCTTCGTTGTAATCTCGTCAGTCGTTGGATTATGAAGATGTTAGGATACTGTCTTGCCGCAAAGATGAATAGTATACTGCATAGTGTCTTTAATATGAACTTAACGCATCTCGCTACACAAATGGCTTGACAGAAAAGGTGATAAAGCAAATGATGCCTGATGGTTAAGTAATACAAAACAGTAAACAGATGAGCATCTGAAAGTAAAGTGTTTGGATTTGAACGCCACTTTACCGGAAGACCAACGTGACGAACCGAAACCATGACTACTAGATGGATGTCGCAGTAACAAAAAAAAATGCATTTAAGGTATGTTCCAATTAAAAGCACATTACTGGTCGTGTGGTGCAATATTAATATTGAAATATGTTACGCCCATAAGAATGCTTCGCCCGTTTGCAAACCGAGCTCCATCTCTCCGTAAACCTTCTCCGTGGCCGGTGTCACAACCGGGAACACATTAGACACAGCACAGCAAGACACAATATCGCTTCCACGACCGGCGACGACGACGACGATTTGGCTGGCCATTAGTGCTGGTTCGCGCGAATCGTTACCAAAGCGCGCACGGTACGGAGCGAACTAGTTTCTGCGTGGAAATGTGACACGGTATATCACGCGGCCTCTAGGGCCCCCCCCTCCCGGAGCAGCAGGAGGTACGCAGTGAGCGAATGAATGAATTAGCTCCCGGGAGCCCCTGCGGCGGCTCGGGGTCCGGTTTTGGATGGTTGGTGGTGCGGGCACACCCTCCCCTCCCTGCGGCCTGACACGGATTGCTATTTAAAGGGGATAGGGACACGTGAAGTGTCTTCACGTCTCCAGCCGCACCGTACGATTGGTGGACCTTTGCCGGGTTTACGGGTGGAAAGTTTCGCAGTTTTGTCGGGAGTAGAAAGAAAAAAGGGAATAACTAATTATGGAAGAAACAATAATGAAGATCAACCGGTATACGTTAGTGTACGAATGTAGTTTTGAAATTCAATTAGAACAAACATTTTAAAGAACACCAAAGAACCAACCTCTAGGACGATTCGATGCTGCGTGGTGCTAGTAGCAGCCAGCAGCTGACGGTTGCATTCCCGTGGTTGGGTTTTTGGAAGGCAGACCGATGATCGCGGTTGCATCTCCAACACGCTGATGAGTGTGCAGTGTGTGCGCTACAAAAGGCGGAAAGTGTCGCTGATGTATGATGGTGTGGCCCCCTCCCGAGTTATGGGGTTCGTTGAAAAATTAGACGATCTGTACATCAAAACATTACATGTGCACACCGCACAGAGAGAGAGAAAGAGAGAGAGAGAGAGAGAGCACTCCCCGTTGCCGATCGTGGCATGATCGGAGTGCAGTGGCAACCGCCCCAGGGGCCGCGAGATCCCGACGTTGGTTGCGTAGGTAATTAAATGACATTTCCGGTTGCAGCGGACTGTGAATTATGAATGGCGAATGGTGAAGTGTCCCGTGGTTTCGTGCGCGCCCAATCGCGCACTCACGCACGCACACACGCACCGGCTAGCCATTTTGGCTTCCGTGATTTCCCGTCGCCGTCGCCGTCGACGGGTGCGCTCTTTCAACGCGCGTGAGCAAATATTTGGAATTAAATGTATAATCGTGAAGCGATCAAAAAGGAAACGCCTGCCACAGTCGCCACCAGCGCGGCATGCTGGCTGTGATGACCAGCGAGCGAGGCAGACCAAGACGCGGTACTAGCAGTAGCAGTAGCTGTAGCAGCCGCAGCATATCACTTCCTGGATGTCGCACAGCGGAGCGGCTGCTGCCGTTCACACTGCATAAATTGCAATCAGTGCAGGTCGGCGATAATTAAAGCGTTTAGACATCATGCGGCGTGTCCGCCGCGATTAATCAAATTCTTTCTCTGTCGTCGCGATAGCGCGAAATGTGGGTCGCCATCGTCGTCGTCGTGGTCGTGGTCGTCGTGGCCGCCGTACACATCGTGCGTACAGCGATCGCCGATCGTCGATCTTTTATCATTGACGGCGTTTGGCATTAGTGGATGCCCCCGGGGTCCGTCTGTCGAGTCCGCCGAAGGTACAGATGCAGCTGTCCACCGGGGGGGAATAGATATCGCCTCGGAAAGGGACACCATTACTTGCGCTATTGCGATTATCGCTCGAAAACATGGTCCAGTTTTTCGTTAAGGAAGGTTCTCGTTGACCACTTCTTCGAAGCCGACACGCCAAGACGACGTCGATTCAAACCAAGGAGAAGCAGAGGAAAGAGATATTTATAATTCCATTCGCAAGGGACATGCATGAATTCTGTCCATCTATTGGACAGTTGGAGACCGCATCCGGGTTTCCCAATTCTTTCATCTGTTCCCCTGCCACTACCTTCCGTCCGTTCACCTCACCATCCTTTTTGGCATACTTCAATGCCGCCGACCGACCGATGCGGACCGATGTCTTACTTCTTCCTTAATTAATTGTATCCTTTTGCACGCGACCAAACCAACGGTACAGGATGACGGAGCGACCCGACATCTCGAGAACCCCCGGAGAAGCCCAGAAACCAAGGCATATGTCTGGCGGTCTGGTGGGCTGGCGGTTCTGGTGGGGTCGGAAAACACAAAAGGGGAAAACAAACATCAAATAAAAGAGAAAACTCAGGTCGTTCGTCTGGCGTGCAAGCGTGCGCGTGGCTCGGCGTGTGTGTGTGTGTGTGTGTGTGTGGCCATGTGCTGTTAAGGACAAATGAGGCGTCCCTCCCCCCGCTCCCGGCACGCGCGATCCTTTGGCCGCCACGAGTGCCTCTTCATCATGCGTTGTTCCGGGACACCTTTCATCTCGACGACGATCTTTCTCTCGACGACACGCACAGTGGAAGGGAGTCATGGACGAGCAATACCAGCAACAGCAACAGCATCAACAGCATTCAGTCGGTTGGGATCAGTCGTGGCAACCCACATTTTCCTTTCCCCAGGACCCCGGAATGTAGCGCACACACACAGAGGTAGACACCGCCAGGAGAACACGAGTCCTTTCAGTGGAATTAGAGTCGCTCTCTCTTTCTCTTTCTGCCTCGCTGTGTTGCTTTTGGAATTGTTTCTCTTCTCTCGCGCCCTCCGGTAACTTCCTCCCTACGTCAAGGGATTCGTCCGGAAAAGCGGAAAAGCTCCGCTTGGTTCGTGTGGTGCTGCTGCTCTAGGATTATGTACCGAGCAGTCCATCAGTCCGAGAGATAGAGAGAGAAAGAGACAGAGAGAGACAGAGAGAGCGAGAGAGAGAAAGAGAAAGAGAGAAAAGGAGAAAGAGATAGAGCGAGTGGAGCAAAATCAACAATACACAAAGATCACCTCACTTTCTCTCTCTCTCTCTCTCTCTCTTCTCGCTCCCCATTTTGGCACACGCGCTGGTGTACGAAGGACGAGCTGAGCTGAGGTCCTCTCGTGGAGCCGCTTATCGTCGTCGACGACGGCGAGCAGTTTGCTTGGAATCCTTTTTCTTTCTTTCCTTTTTTTCCATCCAAAAAAGGAAAAGTCATTCCAGTCAAGGCAGGGGGCCGCGGGAGAAGAGGGTAAAGCGAGTACATTCTGCGATACAGACAGAACCAACAAACACACACACACACTCACACACACATACCGAACCACATCCTTCGGTTCGGCTCTGCACACACACATACACACATGGCTGTTTGTGTGCACGTGTGTCTCGGTGCGACAAAAGCGAGCTTTTGTGAGGTATCGGGGAGGGGGGGGAAGGGGGTTGCAGGGTAGTTTTTATCATCGCCCCCATCGGGCGGGAAGCTGCTCCACTCTCCCATGCATGTGGTTGCGGCCGCCTGTATGGGACCTGTCCATACGTGTGTGTGTGTGTGTGTGTGTGTGTGTGTGTGTGTGTGTGTGTGTGTGTGTGTGTGTGTGTGTGTGTGTGTGTGTGTGTGTGTGTGTGTGTGTGTGTGTGTGTGTGTGTGTGTGTGTGTGTGTGTGTGTGTGTGTGTGTGTGTGTGCGATGAGTTGAGAAAATGTGGGGATAATAATGAGAACAAAAACTTGGAGAACATAAATGGATGTGTTTAGCAGAACCTCGACGGTGAGGGTGCGTCCCGAAGGAGGAAGAGCGAGATAGACTACTACTACTACCACAGGGATGGAGCGAAGGAATGAGGGGGACAGGGCAGGTAAGACGGTGCGATCTGCGAGCGTCTGCTCCGAGAAGGACGACGACGACGACGACGACGAGGACGAGGATGAGGACAGGAACTGATGTGTGTAAGGGGGAGGGATGTGTTGCGTGAAGTCCCTTCGGAGGCTGAAGAGCAAGGGATGGAGAAGGAAGGCAAGGAAGCAACGAGGATGGGAGGGTGCCCAGGAAGAGTTTTCTGGATGTATGAGCAGAAGGTATTTGTACAGATGAATTATTTATCAACGATTTTTATTTGTTTTGGGATTGTATTTGTGTTGGGGTTCACTCTCTCTCTCTCTGTCTCTCTCTCGGTCTCTCTCTCGCTCGGGCACGGGCTCGAGAGTTTTGCTCCGTTTTCCACATTTCCCGGTGCCCTGTGTGTGTGCCCTGTAGTGGCGGCTGTATGTGTGCCTCTTTGAGGTGCCCCCCCTTTTGTGCTCCGTGGATCCGAGAAAGAAGGATCCAAACGCACCTATGTGTGGCGCTGCTCTGTATGTATGTTTTCGCAGCTTTCTCGGTAAGCGGAATATGAGATTAATAAAGTAGAAAGGATTCCTTCAAACCTTTCTGGTGAGGGAAGGGGAGATGTGGTGGACCACGCTCCGTTTGTATTGGTTTCTATGTGTATGTGTTGGCCAGCTCGAGCGTGAAGATGTTGTCGATGATGATGATGATGATGATGATGATGGTACAGTTCATGTTGTCATGCACAGCGCACAGCACAGGGCGAGATGATGATTGGGGGTGCAAAGACCAACAATATCGTGATATGGAACCCTTTTCCGTCCCCGTGTGCCCGTTCGGATGAGGGGTGTGCGTTGGAAAGGGGGAGGGAGGATTTCATTTAGATAATTACTTGAGGTTCTCGTGCCAAAGGTTTTCGTGTTCGTCGTTCGTCGTTCCCTTTTTCTTTCGCATCCAATTTTCGATAATCCCTTTCACCTCGCACACTCTCACTCCTTTATCTCATCGTACCCCCTCTTCCAAATGGACGGACAACATCGCGAATTACTTCACGCAAAGGGGAGGGCGTTATTCAACGAATGGCCCTCGGGATGATTGTTTCCGGAATGAAGCGCATACACCGTTGTCCGTCGTCGTAGGAGACGGAGACTCGTTTGTCCTTCATTTCCGGTGACCGCGGGGCAAGGGTGCATCGGTAAGGGGGGGGGGGGGAGGGGGGATGCATAAGGGAGGGTTGCGCATATTTTTAACCGGTCGCATCCAAACGCATCCGGTGACACTAAAGTCGAGGCGTGCCAAAAATCGGCCCCCCGGCGGGAACGATAGATAAGGTCGCTTCGATTGGCGCACTACCAGGTGGTCAATCCTCTCCCGCCCGGCCGTTCACCGGCTCATTCGGCCATCAATCATCACAATGCCGTCCGATGGTGGGCCAGTTCAGGGCCAGAAGGAGGAGGAGGAGAAGGAGAAAGACGGTCGACGGAAGATTCGGATTGACGTTTTCCTCGTGGCCGTCGCGCTCTTCGATCGTGCAGCCGATTGCTGTGATTGTGTGCTGAGAACAGTGCACACGGCATCATCATCATCATCATCGTCATCCTCATCGGGGCCAGTGGTAGTGGTAGCAGCAGTTTGAGGGTTTGTTTATTGCGATGTGACGGGAGTAATTATGACACCAAATCATAATTCAAACGCTCATTATATGCATGTCACCCTTCCCGGGGGGGTTGCTCCGGACCTCAGTACCGCGCGCGAGCAGCCTGTCCATAAATCAGAGCAGGCGTCAGCGACGTATCGCCCAGGAAACGCAGAGTGTCTGTGTGCGCGCGTGTGTGTGTGTGCGAGGTGCATGCCAAAGGAGGTGCTTAGAAAGGATATCTTTTTTCATACCCAACCCAACAGCCTTGAGTTTGGTGTTTGGTGTTTGGCGTTTATTGGTCCAACAAATTACAACACTTGCAACCGTGACGCGGTGTGTGTCAACACGTGGTCGTCTCGAAGGACATTTGTATATTGATGGTCGTGATCGCTTTCCTTGAATCCCGTGCTCGCCCTAACCGGACGAAGATGCTGGGAGTGGATGGAAATTCGGGGATTGGAAATTATTCTACTACGGATGTGTTGTTATGTCCGTTTTAATCAGGGTTTTAGGTTAGTTTTAGCTACTTCAAAAGGTTCTTCAAGTTCAATCTTAACACTGGAATGATCTATTTGTAATAATCATTTGATTATTTGGTCACTGCTATGACTGTTCATTAGGAGGTTTATCTTCTTTGATTCTTAAATATAATAAATGGCTCAATTGCAATGTCATCTACAATACTAGAAGGTGTCTGCAGCTAGTATTCAAATATGACAGTTCTAGAAGACTGTCTACAATGTTAAGAGTAAACAATTTACAAGTTTACTACCAGATACAGCAACTATTGCAAAAGACAACAATCTCATTCAAATGATCGGAATTCTCTAATTAAAAAGTCTTGTCTGTTTCTATCTTTTCCTTCTAGCGAAAATCGAACAAACCTCTTCTCGAGTAATGAATCAGTGATCTGCTCTGTCTCTTCAAATTACTTGGCTAAACGAACTCGCTGAAACGACAGACAGTCTGCGGTAGAATTGCCCGAAGCGATCGATTCGATTCGTGTTGAATTATCCCGCCAGCCATAACTTACGAAAGAAGTAGACTCTCTGCTATTATTTCCTCGCCAATGATTCCCCGAATATCCACTTGAACCGAGCGATTCGATGTCCGACGAATAGTGCCTGTCTCTGCCGCCACCACTCCCGGATGTAGTTTCATATTTTCATAATTCTTCCGCTCGCACAATATAGCAGATGCCGGTTGCTGTAAGACTGCGGACAAAGGGACCTATAGTGGTGGTGTTGGTGGTGATGGTGATGGGAAGATACTACCAGACCAGAAGTGCCGACGAGCGCATTGTGCGGTCGTAAAACGTTGCTGTTATTACTGCGAGACTCATTAAACCGTCTGGTAGACGAGCGATGCTCGGGGTTACAATGTACTCCCCAAAAAAAAAAAAAAGAACGCCCGAAACTGAAGAACTGAACGCCCAAACCGTCTGGTCACCGGACCGTCGGCCCGCACCGGAAGTGATAGAAAAATCATTGTCTTGCCCGAACGCGACTGCTTCCGTTCGGGATTTATGGCGATCCAAGCCGGCCGGCATCAGACACTAGCACAGACGGTTCGTCGTCGTCTGACGGTTCTTACGGGGCCGGATGCGAGCTATAGGCAAAGTGCTTCCACCCAAAGGCGAGACCGCGGCTGCGGAACCTGTTTATGGGTTTACCCGGTGCCCGGTCCCGGATCCGGACCCCGAAAGGGAATTATGTTGTTGTTCTTTTCTTTTGCGGATGTTCGGGGCCGGGTCCTCATCCTCATCCTGTTTTTCCCCCCTCCTCACGCGCCTTTGCTCACCATTCTTTTCTTCTCCGCTTGTGTGTGTGGCCTGCTGCTTGTTGGTCTGCTGTATTTTGCCCACTCGCTTTTCTTTTGAGCTTTTCTTTTCGTGTTTTCCCGCCCGGTGCTCATCGTGCTGCTTGCACAAAAACAACGCAAGGGCGGCAAGCTGGAAGGAGTGGAAGAGGAGGACGGGAAGCTTGTGTCATTGAATGGAGGAAAATCTTTCACCGGAATAAAAGAGAAGAGAAGCAGGGTGTGTATGTATGTGTGTATGTGTGTGTGGTGCGCAAAGAGGAGACAGCGCAGACCGATGAATGGTCCGTTTTCTCAAAAGAAACAAAGCGTGGCCGCGGCACCGAAAAATAAAGCGTCAGAATGGCAAACACAGAACACCCCCTCGTGGTGCACGACGCGACGGGGGGGAGGAAACGCGAGCAGCAGCAACGAGCACATTATGATGGCGCAAGAATAATAAGAACCGAGAAGCGAGGGTGGTGGTGGGAAAGGGAGGGCGCAATGATGACACAAAGAGTAGAATAGAAAAGCAGTTTCATTAGATGCTATCGCTGCGGCACATCTTCAATGTTGTCCAAATCACCCTCCTGGGAAAGGGGAGGGGAAGGAGGGTGACACAGAGGCAGACAGCACGGATGGGTGGTAGCTGGGGGTGCGGGGGGAAATGTGGTGCAAAAAGAAATGGGAACGATGGCGAGATGATGGCCGCCGGGAC
>NC_064874.1:79646056-79663556 GCF_943734745.1 Anopheles darlingi | reverse complement strand
ATGGAGGCGCCTCTATTGTGTGTAGCCATTCCAGCAATGATGAGTCGATGACAGCGGTGACTGCGAGGGAGTTTAACTTTCAATTAGTGGTTCCTACCTGGTATGGTTTCTCGTTAATGATGCTGCCCGCCATCTTTTTCGCTTTGTTTTCTGCAGCTCGCGAAACGATTAACGCGAAATGAAAATATCTGCAAAATGTTACTTTTGAAATGTCGGCGAAACAGCAGAAGAAAAAAAAAATGCCAGTGTGCGGTGATGTTGTTGATTGTTGCAAAAAAGTGATAAAATGTTACGGCAGCACGCACCGTCACGGGAACACTCGCGTTCTTCTTCTTCTTCTTCTCGTGTCGTTTCATGCAGCGTCCACGATGCACACTAACGACCCGTTTGGCTCGTCGTTTCCGCCCCGTAAATCATGTTTCAAGCAGATGCATGGCCCCGCAACACACCGGCCCCCCCAGCCAGTCGCATAAACGCATCATTGCGCGAGAAGTACCACCAGGCCACGGGTTTCCACTCCACAAAATGGCCACCTTCGCTAACGGACCGGATAGTGTCGCTCTCACGGAGCTGCTTGAATGTGTCGTCGTCGTCGTCGTCGTCGTCGTGTCGTAACCGACTGAACGACGTTTGATTAGCGTTTCCCCTCACCCAGAATGCCGCAGCAGTCAATCCAGGAAACCGAAATGGACACTCCAGAGTCCGAAACTATCCGCAATGGGTGTCGGGGCGTAAGCGTAATGAGTGGCGGAGATACATTCCGTTTGGAGGCGTTTAATGGTCGGGAAATAAATTTCAAACTCTTTCACCCGAATCCTCCTGCTGTGTGCGTGCGTGTGTGTGTGACCAGTTGGGAGCCTATTTTTAAGCGACAATATTGAACAGTTCTGTTTGTCGATCTCGCTGGCCCGTCCTCGTCGTCGCCGTCGTCGTCGTTCACGACGTTCGTCGTGGCCTCAAAGTCAAAGCTAAATTTAATAATCACATTTCGCACCGGATTGGCCCGAATAATAATGGCATTCCACGTCGCGGAGGGAGGTTGTTGCGGTTGTTCGCCTCATCGATCGACACACACACACACACACACACACACACACACTCTCTGGCACTAACACGCCACCGTTCAGCTTATCGTCGATTCGATTGACGTAATCCGTTGGAAGCTGCAACCTTCGTGGCGTTAATGGAAGGCCGGCCGGAGCAGAAGGAAGAAGCGCTATGCCGCCGGCGATGGCCACTTGTTACCCGAGCGAGACGAGCGACAACAACGGAACGCAAACACACACACACACACACACACTGCCATGGCCTGGCCTCCAAACGGCCACCGATTTCGACGAAATTTATCCGATTTTCCGAGCACCCGAAGAGGAGGAGAAGGAGGAGAGAAGGTTGGTGAAAAATCCAAATCGACAGATGAATAATAGCCTCCCTTCCTGCTGTTGCTGTTGCTGCTGCTGGAGGTGGTGAAGAGGGAAAGTGGCCAACGGGCCAAGATCGAGCGCGGTGGGAAGCACATTTGTTTGATATCCGTTCCCCCACCCGTAGAAGCTGATGCTACCTTTCGGCTACTGATGCTGCTGCTGCTCTTAATAACTTTATGACATTTATGGCTCTCCGCGTTTCCACTGGCAACCCGCTGGCCCCGGCTGCTGCTCCTGGAATCGGATCTCGAACGGTCGTCCGCTTCCACGCGAACGGAGTAGGCCGGAACGCAACGCTTAATTTTGTCTTTTGGTTGCTCTACCTTTCCCCGGCACCCCGGGCAGCATTTCCTCTGCATTTTCTAGTTCCCGGTTCTCACTCGTTCTCGCTCACTCTGTCTGTCTGGCTGCTATCTTGTCTTCTCTCCAATTTAACTCTTTTGCTGCTGCTGATGGTGCTCTTGAGCTCTTCACCTCACAAAATCAACAGTTTTCCGCAGCTGCAAAGTGGTTGACGGACACGAACACGCACCCAAACGGACCCCTCAAACCCATATGCTCCCTCTGTCTCTCTCTCTGCACCCCACCTTTTCCTCCTATCCATTTCTGTGTCACACGAGAGGCGAGAGCGAAGGCGATAAAAAATTAATCTGTTCATTTGAAATTTATTCAATATTATTATGATGGGTTTTCTCGCGGGCGCCCGCCAGCGCGCCAATGCTCGCGTGGGCCTCACGCGGAGTGTGTGGACCTCACCGGAGTGCGGTCGGGGGCCGCCGGGTAGGGAGGGACGAGGCACAACAGGCGAGGTGAGTTCGGTGCTTGTTTGAAATTTTAACTCTTTCGTTGATTTCAGCACCCCGTGGTCGTAAAAATGTTTCGTTATTAATGTGTGTTTTCGCGCCCGGCCAAGCACAACATCAGGCACCAAGGGGCAGCCGGCCGGGGAACCGAACCGAACTCGTAGTGTAATGGAGGCGCCCCGCACGCGAACGCGAATGGAGAACGTCTAAAAGATCCAATGATCGAGCCGATGCACTAGATCGCAAGAGATCCGCTACTCCAGTGAGCATCCTCATGCATCATCCACTTGGGATTTTTCCTTCTTTCGAAAGGGAGTTAAAGGCGTTTTAGTAGCTCCTTTTGTTTAGTAGCCTCCTCAAACTCACTCCACTCCGCACAACTCTTTCTGGATGGTTTTACTCGAAAGGAACCCACCGCCCCCCCCGAAAACGATCCCTCTCACTGACGCGATCATCGTTTTAAAGGGGAAACCGGGAACAGTGGGTGTGAGGGAGGAAGCAGAACATGGGCGAACGGGAGCCTGGGGGCGCGCGCGCGCGCGCACCATTTTGATTTATGCCAGTGAAATGCGCTATGTTTATTAGACGTTTCTTTCAAAAATTACACGAGAACAACATGGAACAATGCGTCCTGGGGTGGTGGTGCTGGGGGCCGGGCCGGGCTGGGCCGCGTAGGGGGTGTCTAGCTGTGACATGCCAGAGCCGGAGACATTTTCCGGGACGAAACATAAGCCCGTCAGCTGCCGGCCCGGGGGCCTTGCTTGTTCCTCTGTCGAATGTTATTCTTTCGCGTTCACGTTCGCGTTGTGTTCATCGCTCATCTTTCTCGCACTGTCCGTGGGCCCGCGGCGAGATGGAGTGTTATGTTTTATGTGCGCCTAGGCTGGCGCATGGGGTGATGAAGTGCCTGGTAAACAGGTGAATTTAATATACTCCCAACGAAAGAGTTGAGCGCAGTGCTGGTCCTTTCCCGTGGAGTGGAAGTTGAAAGTGTTGTGAACGGATCCGTAAATTCGATGAGACGGCGATTATGTTGTCATTCCACCACCGGTCACAGGGCTGTCCGTTAATCTGTGTCTTCTCCGCTTCTCTTTCGGGTTGATGTCGATCATTTGTGTGCGGTGTTGTAGATCCGAGGAACCGAGATATGCAGCCGGCTAATCAGATTTTCGTTCGTTCGGTGCAGAAGTTGCTGCTTCTGTTCACAAGCTGGTACCAATCAACATCAACAACGCGACGATCGCGAGCACTGTGAGATCGTGAAATCCGTCAGCAGAGATAAGGGAATCCAGTAAGGGGTCGGTTGTTGCACGATGGTTCACACTCGGCGCACCTTTTTTTTGACGGAACGATCATCGTTAACCCGCTTTTCAGGCACTCTGCGGATTCTGTTTCCTGTATCGGGCATCGACAGTGTTGCGGGGGCTTGCCGTACGAGCTGTCTCACTCTCTCTCTCTCTCTCTCTCTCTCTCTCTCTCTCTCTCTCTCTCTCTTGCTTGGCGGCATCGGGGGCAGATCAAACGTGGAACGCGTAACAGAACGCAGCTATTCATATTTCCATTAATCTTACGGCAAACAACACAAATCAACACAGCAACGGTGGTGGTGGTTGGGGTGGTACGCATTCGCATTTCCCGCTCGTAATCCGCGTGATTAAACAACTAGAACCCGGCACCAATCACCCAAACCGAAAGGGAAGAAGCCGAGCCCCGAGGAAAGGCCGGTTGGCCGGTGGAGAAACAAATAAATCTTTTCTTGTACGAAACTCCCGCCCGGGACTGCTGGATCCTCGATCTTTCGCCGATCCAACTGGATGGACTGGACTAGCCGGAGCTCTCTAGGAGTGAGCACACGATCTTCGTGTTCGTGTTCTACTATAGTAGTCGCTGCCCGGCGAGGAGGATGAGATTCGTTGGATGAGCAACAATAACAACAACACTTGACAGGGTCCCTGGTCCGGGGTTGCGCGAAGAATGAGTAGCAAGTTTGTTGAAGCTGTCCGTCCCTCCGTCCGTGTGTGTGTGTGTGCGCGAGTACGCAGCGTTACTCTCATGTCGACCGCGCCAGACTGCGTGTTCCGTCGCGTGGTGCATTGCGTAAAAGGGGGGTGGTACTGCGGTGTCCCCCCGGGGTGGCGGTGGAAAACACGAGCACGATGATGTCCGGGAAAAACTATGTCGAGCACACCGGTGAGAGGAGTGAGCACGCAGCGCAAGTGCGCACACGGTCCGGTGCGGCCTTTGGGATGGCTTTGTGTGTGATGCGCAAAAAAAAAAACGAAGCAGATCCAGAGGTATCGGCCCCGATCGCAACTCAAAAAAGGCCCCGCCAACCAACCAACCGGCCAGCCAACCAGCCAGCCAGCTAGCTAGCCAGCGAGTTACACGCACAGAAATAAACTTAATTTATTATTATAATCAATCTACTTAAGTAAATATATTTCCCGCGCCCTGCATGTGGCCGCAGACAACAAAACGGAACCGAACAGAGCAGAGCAGGGCAGAGCAGGAAAGCGGGAGCTGCAGGGGAGCGCCTGGCTAGTGCTTCGTGGCCAGGAGGGCGGCCCCTCGACGCCGGAGATTAAAGGGAAAACTATGCAGTAAAAGAAAGGAGAGTTTGAAATAAATCTTCTCGCGATCAACAGAGCGCAGTGGCAGGAGGAGCAGTGAGGAAGCAGTGAGGAAGCAGTGAGAGATGAAAGGAAAGAGAATAGAAGAAGTGGGCCGTTGTTGTGGCCGCTGCCGGCCGTGTGTCTCTTCCGAATGTCTTGATTTGACAGGAATGAGCTGGCGCGATCGCGTGGATCGTGTCGTTCTGATGGTCGTATCTCATTTTAGGAGGAGGAAGAGAAGGAGCAAGAGGAGGAGCGCGAGGAGGTAGTGAGGGAAATTGATAATTTATGTCGATTGAGTCTTTATGGGCGGTTGACGCGGTGTCGTTTGCATTCATTGCTGGTTCCGCTGATTCTCCCACTTGTTCTCTCTCTCGGTGGATGTTCGGATGTTCTTTATGCTGCGCAGTGGTTTAAAGGTAATTTTATGGCTTCTGTGTGGGGCTTAAGTGGTGTTGTTGGATTAATTTTTATTGTTTGAGCAAGTTCGTGGAGGGGCCTCGGTTAAGGGGCTGGCCGACTAGAGGGACAATTGTGGATAAAGTTGCCAGGACAATTGGAGACCGGATACTGGATCACGTTGCGGAAGTCATTGTCTTGTAGTAGTACCACAATTTGAATTACTTGAATTGAAAGTCAAACATAAAGGACATAGCTAGCGTCCTAAGTCTTTTAATTTGTTCGCAAATGTAGGTACAAATATAAGTTGTTGTCCAAAGTATTTCATTTTTGTTTTCGTGAAGAGTGCTTTTAGCAAACATCTAATCCTAAAACTTTCGGGGCAAGTGTGCAAAATATTCTTCTGTTCGCTGATTTAGGCGAGATGCTTTTGTTCCTTAGAAGGTGATCCAAAAGTTTTTGAGTTGTGTTGTGCTCAGCAGCTTTAAGTGAGCTTCTTTTTTTAATAGAGCATCTCTAGGATTTTATAGTTTCAGGAACTTTTTTTGTAATTTATCCTGACGATGAAATATCGCACTTGTAACATAACTAATCTTTATTTAGTGCTATTCCTGTTTGGTTATTTCTATGTACGGTAAATATGTGGCTTAAAATCCTGCGACAATGGACAAGTACCTTAAGTTTTATACTTCGTCCCATTTTTGCTAGACCAGATAGGCCATTATGCCATCTTTATCGTCTTCGTTCAATGTCGCTACGTACAGACACCAATATCTATTCGTAATTCCCTAAGGACTCGTAAATTTCGCAATGACTGAAATGTTTCCATATTATGGAGGCAACTGGAATGCCTAATGCTTCCATCGAGACTGCCCGGAACCTAAATTTCAACTTGCCATGTCTTGCCGGTATTAAATCATCCAGTGCCAGCGAAAGTAGAAAACAGGGAAGTATCCTTGTTTGATCGGTAAAGCGTTTCCAAACAAAAATAAATAGCACCTAACGAATTATTAGTGCCAGCGCCCAGTGTTTGTAATGTGTATTTACCTTCACTTCCACCAAACAGCGACATTAGAAACGCTGATGAGTCAACGACAACGACGACGACGACGGCGACGGACTACATTGAGCCGCCTACCGTTAATAGCGCTGGTATGACGCGAGTAAAGATGGAAAATGGAATTTTCCCTCATTTCGCCCGCAGCTACAAGTTGTTTTCCATCAATTCAAGACGCGGGCGGGCGGGTGGGCAAAACGAATCCAAATCCCTCTGAATTGTCGTACGGCTGGTCGCGCTTGGTACGGGAGATGAGATTTGCTTTACCCCCTCCCCTCCCTCACCAGCACCTAGGCACTCCTCTTCCCTCTACACCGCCGTGCTTGAATGATGTAAACAATAATTTCGAACTCGTCAAAGAAGTAGAAATCCGCCACTGATTATGTATCGGGTGTTGTTATGCTAACAATTTCCACCTCACCTACCCTTCCACCCTACCCTGCCATGTCATTTGGGGAGGTGGAGTATCAAAGAGGATGAAAATCTCCGCTTTCCAGCGCTTTCCTTCGTCTTGCGTCTCGCAAAACGGTTGTAAGCAAACAAGAGAGACTCACCCGGGCGACTGTTTTAAGAAGCGTAGAAGCGGGTAGCATTCGTTTGCTGTACGCCAGAAACAATTCCTGCACGGGGGCTGTTTGGAAAACATGCCCCTTAGATGCCACCGGCCCGTTGTCTTCGCCGGTGGTCGTGGTAGGCAACACAACACAGCAACAGAACCGCGATGTTAGCAGCGATCGTAAAGCGAGCAACCGGTAAATGATGATGGTGCGGCAGTTTGGGGGGGGGGGGAAAACACACGCGTCAAACGTCATACGCGTGACGGAAATTGCACGGAAGCGTGCATTCCACCACCATCCGTGTCCGTGTCCGTGTCTATGGTGTGCAAAGGTATGCTGCAGAAGAGAGCTTAGCATAGTTTATGGCCGCACGAACGGTAGGGTGATTAGTTGTCGGATAAGAGGAGCGTAATTAATACGGATGAACAGGGATGCAAAAGGGTTCGAAAGGCAGTCTTCTCGAGAGTGGTTTAAAGCCTGACGCTTCACCTACGTCATCATCCCTTACGAACGTTACCATAGTGATGCCCACCCCTCCTAAAAACTGAAGAGGACTGAGTGGATTGATGTAATCACAATATTCGGACGTTGCAGGGGCTCTTACAAAAAAAGAAAAAAAACCCGTTCGTTCGGTGGTAATTGTACTATGTATACCCTTACAACCCTCCTTCCCCCGTTACAACCCCGTTTTGCCATTTTGCGAGCATTTTCCTCTAGAAAAGCGATTTCCCTCCACGGCACGACGACGACGACGACGACGACGACGACGAAGACGAAGACGAATGAGATTTTCGCTTTTCCGTTCGCCGAATTCGAGCTGAGTACGGAGCGAGTACGAGACGAGCAGAAGGCTATATAGAGAAGGTAGTCACATCTACTCTCGTTGGGTTGGTCTGCTGCCTACTAGGGATGAAAATAGGAATCCGCACTCTTGGGCATCACAATACCCGGGGAGTAGTCCGTACGTTCCATCTCTTTCCCGCACAATCCAAGCATACCATGGTGGGGTTGAAGGGATGGTTTTTGGTTCGGGGTGGCGTGTGTCTCTGTTCTCGGCTGCTGTTGTTGTTGCGAGCGATGAGCATCCCTTCCGAGAGCGAGAGAGAGAGAGAGGAGTGTGCGACTTCTTCATCTCGTCGAGAGATGTTCTCACGGAACGAGATCATGATGACGACGACAGGGGGTGGGGGTGGGGGTGGGGGATTAAAGCGCGCATCCACGAACGTTCCATCTCGCTCGCATCGGCATTCCATCTCGCTCGCTCGTTCGGTGGCGCGCGGTGCGTTTGTTTGTTGTTCGTTGGCAGCGGTGGTGGTGGTGGTGGTGACAGGGGGAGGACAGAGGGGGATGCTGCGCGAGAACCGAAAACGGACGACCGCGGGAGAGAACGACGCGAGCCTTCGGCGTACGGCGAGAGTGAATTGCCGTACCACCACCACCACCACCATCCAGTATTACCACCCCCGCTGATTCGTTGTTGTTATTGTTTGAGCCATTATCAAGGCTCTGGGCGGCTCGCTGGCCTGTGGTGATGTTCTCTCGTTCTATCTCTCTCTCTCTCTCTTTCTGTCTCTCGCACTCGCACTTGCGGGGGTCTAAGAAGAAGAGAAGTGCCGTAGTCGCAGTAGCCAGCGCCGAGCAGCAGCAGCACAGGTTGCCCCCGGAGACAGAGTAGTAGCGATTGTGGTGCGGTTAGGTTGTGTTGTGGGATAGGAGGCAAAGTAGTAAGTACCACCACCACCCCGCACACACACAGGAGCACTTGGCTGGTGAGTAGTCGTCGCGAAAGAGAACGGCATCGTGGGAGTGAAAGAGAAGAGAGAGCGAGAGAGAGAGAGAGAAAGAGAAAGAAAGAGAAAGAGATAGCGAGCGAGTGGAGCAAGTGGCCACCGAAGCGAAACTCCGCACAAACCGGGACGACACAGGACTTCGCATTCTGCAAACGCTCTGGATGCGGATCGCATTTTCATCAGCGGCAGGGCGCTTCAATCCAAGTTCACTCTGGCTCCGGTGGCATCGCCGTCGTTGTCGTCATCGTTGGATAACAGTGGCAGTTGTTTCGTCGTGGAGTCTTGGAGTAGCAGTTGTGTTCGCTATTGCTATTGGAAATGTCCTTTCATCGGTGAATACGCATTATTACAGTGCAGTGCCAGGTGTAGTGGTCACTAGCCTCTACTCCCCCAGGTGTTCTGGAAGAATTTGCTGTTTCACGAGAGGTACACAACGGTGCGCACGATAACGCATCAACGTTGTATCTGGATGGACAATTTATTCTGGTGATTTCGATAAGGGTTCTGGAGTGTAAAACTGAAAACCGTCGTCGAGTGGATAAGCAAGAAGTGATTAGAAGTGTTTTGTGAAGCGTAATCAGGGACTGTTTCCCGAATTAACTCATCCTCCTCAGTGTCTCCGGAGTGACAAGCAGTTTAAAATTTCAGTGAATCCATAAAGAGCTCAATTTTTTTGTGTGAAGAAATAGAACGTATCAGCGACGCGAGCGAAAGTGTGTGTGCGTTTCCGGCGGGAATACGACATCATCAACAAACCCTCCGGAACCAGCCAGCATCAGTAGAGCAGCGCAGCAGTAGGCCGCGGCCATCGGGTGGACATACTCGCTGAAAAATCCGCTCCTCTTCGAAGTGGTGAGTTCGAATTTCGTAGTCTGTTATCATTGGCAGTGCAGTAATATGGAATGCAAAAATCATAGCAACCCTGGGCATACGGGGGAATCGCTTTGTTTTGCGCTGACCTGCACCGAACAATACACGCAAACATCGGTGTCTAGATGTTGGATGCGCGCGACGGGAATGGGCTGCTGCAGCTGCAGCAGCTGCTGTTTGGTTGATACCGTGTGTCCGGTTGCTTGTCTTTTATTATCAACAACGGTTGTAAAACAGGCTGCGCATCGGCGCTTTTCGCGTCGATTACGTGCTGGAAACAAACGGATCCGACGTGACAGGACGTGACTAACTGACTACCTCCTCCTGTCCCGCGACCGATGAGCACGAGTTGACAGAAAGGTCAGTTCTATTTCCGCGCTCGTACACAATTCATCGAATCATGCAAGCAAAAGCAAAGCAACGCAAAAAACCATCGAGCAAACTGACCGGCAACCGACCGGATCGCCAGCCGCCGTTCTAATCAGCCACGGCCACATGGCCGGACCCCGGGACCCCGGGTATGTGCACCCGCCAGCTCGAGCGACATATGGCGCGGCGCAACACGTGATGGTGTTCGCGGTGTTCTCGCGCTCTGATAAGCTCGGATGGGATGGCTGGGGTGTTATGCCGCTATGCCGCGTTTTCACACACAAAATAACGATTGTCGTTGGACACTCGAGTTCAAATGCGAATCGGTATGCTTATTGCAGTCAAAACATCCAGCTACATTCTTGCAACATTTCTCGTGTTTTTTTTTTTGGGAGGAAGGAAGCTGAAGCTGCCGGATTGATATGGACGCTAGAACAGTGGCAGTGGACCATTTGACCACCAAGACACACAATTGATTTGTTGCTCATTATATGGGTGTGGATTGCTAGGCGTGTGCGGTGATAAGGACCCAAGTAAGACCTTGTTTTTTTGGCCGTTTTGGAGTGATGCGAGAATTGCACAACGGAGCATAATTCGTCGAAGCAGCTGTGATGTTGGCCGCGTCGTTGTAGATGAATCACGCACCCTCCTCCATTCCTCAGATCAAATGAAAATCCAATCTCATTTGTCCATCCACCCTCTGCTCCAACGCTCCATTTTTTCCCGCTTGGAATAGATCAAAAATACGAGAAATTCGTCCGCATGCGATGCGAAACGTTTGTGGATTCCGGATTTTGGCCACAAATGTTTGTGCGCGTGTGTGTGTGTGTTTGGGTCTAAGAAGAATCCAATCATCTTTATGTGTCCAGTGGTGGCATTCCATCCCACCTCCCTTTGCACCACCACCACACAGGCCAATCAACAATCGTGGCCCACACCTGCCCATAGCATATTAGGCCTCAGGTCGGATGTGTATGTATTTATGTGTATCCCCGCTATACACTACCAGCACTACCCCCCTTAAGAGAGAGAGAGAGTCCTTTTTGGACCACCGGACCGCATGGAATGTCCTTACATACACAAAAAAAGGGGGGGCGAAGAGGAGGGTGGATAGGATGGTGGCATTGATGATGCTTTCCGTTCCAAACACACCTACCCTCCCCTCCCCCATCCCACCCCGTAATCCATTTCCATTTACCCTAATAATTTACGGTTATCTTTTTTCCGTTATTTTTCATTTCCATTTCCTCTCGACCGGCCGGGCCGGACCCGGACCGGGACCGAGGGAGGCTCCTTATCACACCCACCCATCACCCATCTGACCCGACGGTTCGCTCGTTTTCAAGCTCGTTCCCTCTCTTTCGCTCGTTCGCTCAGTTGTATCTTCGATTCCCCGGCTTTGGCGATAACACACATAGCCTTCCTCACCAGCCTTCTCGCCAAATACTCGCCACAAAACACAGGGACGACGCACCTTCCGAAGGAGAAGAGAAAGCGCAGAAGCGAGACAGCGACGACACAGAGGGTTTTCCTTCGTTTTCCTTCGTTTTCCTGCGTTTTCTTTTCTTTCCATTTTTTTTCTTCTCTGCTGGGCTGCTGGAGTTGGAGGTTTATGCCACCTCATCCACCACCGAGACACCACCGCGACGTTCATCATTTGTCGTTCAGTTTTCCTTCTCTGCCTCTCTCTCACTGTTGTTTTTTTTATTCGTAGCATTTTCATTTTTCCAAATGAATCCGTCCGGGGGAAAAGAGGGAGCAAAGAGGAGTGGAGACGAGCCTGGCCACGTCCGCCGGAAGGTGCGTCGTTCTGCTCTGTTCTGTCTGCTGCTGCTGCTGCTACTGCCTGCCGTCTGCCATTTCGAGTGCGTCGGCGTACGGCTGTCGATTGGTGATTGAAGCTGTGTAGAAAAGGGGTTCCGGGGTGGTGGTGGTGGCGGAACTGTCTAGTAAGAACACACGGGAGCTGGGGGGGTGCGGGCGGTTGCTTATCGATTTTTATGCTGCTCACTTTAAGCCACCAACCAGTTGGGCCGCAAAAATGGCGAGTCAGTTTTGGAATTGAATTCACCATCGCCACCCCCCCGAAAACCGAACTCCGAAAAATCCGGTTGTTGTTGTTGTTGGTGGAGAGAGGGAGGTTTCCCCCCCGGGGGGTGGGTGATAGAAGGCCGATGTAGCCTCATCAATGTTTTATGCAGATAACATCATGAGGCAGGACACCCAACTCGGAGGGAAAGAAAAGGAGGGGGGGGGGGCTTTTTGGCTTCGGTTGATTGACCATTTTAGCAGAGAGACAGGGAGAGAAGGAGAGAGAGAGAGAGACGCCACTAAATGGATGATGGTCTCAGCTCAGCATCAGTCCGCGCGTACGCGTGTATGTGTGCTTCAAGCGACCAACCCTTTAACCCTAATTAAAATGGTTTTTAAAGTGTACATTTTTGTCCTGACCTCCATCCCGACTCGGGGTCACGGATTGGCCGACCGGCTGGGCTGGCTGGCTGGATTCGTCAGTCGGCGCCCAAAACATTTACATAAATTATCGCGGCGATCAGCTTCCCGCCTTTTTTGGCGCAGTCCGCCAGGTTGCGAGGTTGCAAGAAGAAAGCGTGCGTGATGCTGGAGTTGGAGAAGCCGACGTTGGACGTTACAAATCTTCCCACAAAACCAGCCCGACCGCAAACTGCAAACTGCAAACCGCAAACCGCAAGCGGCAGCATTGTCGGGCGCGACAATGTGTTTTGGGAAAACGGAACGAACTCTTCAACCCTGGGCGCATGATTGGCGCGCAAATCACACCGTCCCCCCCCTACGCTTCCTTTTGGGGCCACCGTTTCGCGTTGGACATCCACTCCACAAATGTCCATCCGCGGGGCGGGACGGGGGGTTTTTGGGGCGCAAATGAAAGACGCAAAAGAACGTAAAAACGGGCTACGCGGCGTGATAATCGTAAAACGCCATGGGAACGCACACACACACGCGGACACTCGGACACACGAACCGTTTTCTCGTTTTTGATTCGGAAGAGATTTTAAGTACCTTCCCTTCCCTCTGCTCGGCGTTTAATGCTACAAATTTGTTGCCTCAACACCCAGAAGGGAACGTGCGCTCGATGCGATGATGATGATGACGGGGAGCAGAGAGTGCAGTGAACAACAATAACGACGACACAGAGCGGCCGCGAGCCATTAAAGTGCGTTGCATCTCCCAGACCAGACTTGGGTGCATGATGCAAATCGGTTTTTCGCGGCTTTCGCGGTCGTCGTCCACTGGACTCGCTTCACTTCACGGGAGTTGGATTGTTATGATGACGGCGAGCGACACAGCGACGGCTCTCAGTGTTGTCGAAACGAACGAGAGGATCATTCGTCCACCTTTTACTGAGACACTTAATTTGATTCCTTTAAAATCGTCTCCAAACATTCTCTCCGCGCAATCGCACGCATCGCTGTTGTATTTTTTTTGGGGGGAGAATTTTATTTCACTTTAATGTTCCGCTGGGGGCGGACTGTCATCGACATTTTATCGAGTGTCGATCTTGCTGCCTCCCTATATTGGTGTGCCTATAACCACGCATCGATCCATCTTTGGTTTGCGTCCTCGTGCGGGCCAACAACAATTGACAACATAATTCCAACTCCGCGATTTCTCGATGATGGTTTCGTGGTGCGCGATGATGTTGTGTTGCGTTTTTAAAATGCTCTCAATCGACGCCCAGCCAGCGAAGCATCATTTTCCGTATAGCGATCGTGCGTGTAAGCTCACGATCTTACTATCGATCGGGTGCGTGCGATCGTGTGCGTGCGCGGAAAGCCAACCAGCCAGCCAGCGAGAAGTGAGAAACAAATATTTGTTCTGGAAAATATGTGTCATAAGACACCCTTGCTCCCTTGCTTCAACCGAGGGAGGGGGGGAGGGGGGTTGGGCCTCCCACCCCCCCTTCTTGATCACTAATCACTTCACCCCCCCTTCCCTCGGGGCTCGTTGGACGGAGATCTTCAAACGATTGCGGAGCGAAAGAACGCGTTTCGAGCGTTTCAGTTAGCGGCCATCTTTCTATTTACGGACTCTTTTCGAACTCCGCGTACTATAAACAACACTTTTCCAACCTGCCATGCCCTTCCGTTCTCTCCCCCCCTCGGTGTCCTAAAAACCTCACTCCAGCACTCGGAACAACTTGTGTGTGTGTGTTGTGTGTTTTGTTGTTTTCGTTAAATTGTTTTGGGGTGGTTGTTGGGGGTGGGTGAGTGGGTGGGTGGGCGAGGGCGGATTACAACAGAGGAATAGGTTTTTAAAGGTTCGTACTTCCGTTACCGACGACTTTCCACTTCACCGGCATCGGGCTACATCAAAATGGCTTCTCGTTTGCTCCTCCGAAGGAACAACCGTCACTTCTCCTTCTGTGATCTTTTTATCGTTTTCACCACTGGCTGGCTCACTGGTCTCTGTGCCGACTACCAACACTTAATCCGGTGCTCGCTCGCTCGCCAGAGAAATGGAAAGCAGTTGTAGTATCCTCCTTGTTGGCTGCACGCCCACCGATGATGCTGCTTCATATTTCCAAACAATCAATTTGCACCCGCTATTAAATGGTTGCCGAAGCTCCAGAATGGATTTCCCGATCCGCTCTCTCTTCGTCGGTGTGTGTGTGTGTGTGTGCGCGTGCGATGATAGATTCGCTAGATGGCGTGCATCAAGCCACGATCACTCGGCCTACCTCCCCCCCTCAGAGTATCACTTTGTTACCGGGGTGGGGATGGATGCTGGACCGACGGAATTAGAATAGGCGCCCGGAATGATTGGTTTTGCCTTTCCGGAAAAGCGGCCGCCGAACGCGCGCGCGCGCGAGAAATAAAAATATGATGTAACAGGCAATTAAAAGTGGAAAATAGAGGCGTCCGCTCCATTGTGCCGCAGCAGCAGGCGAAGATCGATGACGATGGTTTTGGTGGCGAAGAGGGGGAAGGGGAGACCCCCTCCCAACCTCCACCAAGGGGGGATCGGTGTCAGTGACGGTGGATGGAGACGGACAGATGAATCGTGTCGTGAGAGTTTGATCTGCACCGAACAGACCGAACCGAACCGACGGACCCGGACTTGAAGCACTAGAATGACTGATGGACCTCGACCGCCGACGCCGCGATGCGATGATGCATGAAATGCGGCTGGCAAGTGCCGGCGCAGCACAACGCTGCGGACAAGTGCATCATCGGATCGGATCGGGAAAGCAGCAGCAGCAGCAGCAGTCCCGGGCAGGCCGGCTGGGGTCGTAAATTATACGCGCGATAGAGCGTTAGAGACAGAGAGACAGAAGGGCGACGAGTGCCGTGGTCCTGGAGTAACCGCGTTCCGTGTTGCGGAAGTACAGGCGCGCATCTGAGGGAGAAGAGAGAAGAGGGGGAGCGGTTGAGCGGAGCAGAAGAAGCTAAACAAAACCTCCTCCTCCTCCTCCTCCTCCTCCTCCTCCTCCTCCTCCTCCTCCTCCTCCTCCTCCTCCTCCTCCTCCTCCTCCTCCTCCTCCTCCTCCTCCTCCTCCTCCTCCTCAACTCGAGGTGATCGCGGAGAGTGATCGATCGTCTGGAGGGATGGGAAAGGAATTAGTTTTCGGAAAGAAGACCGAGGCCGCCAGCAGCAGAAGCAGCAACAGAAGTAGATCGCGTCATTCGAGGTTGTTTATGTTGCGTAGCGAAGCTAAGGGAAGGTGAAACAGAGAGAGAGAGAGAGAGAGAGGGGATGCCACAATGAGATGTAATTGATGAAGTGTAAGTAGCTCTTGACAATGGTACCGCCACCTCTCGCCAACAGTGGCACCATATTATGCTGGCTGGTAATGAGGAACACTCCATTTCTTAGCATAACCACTTTTTCTAATCCCGATTCCAGCATAGAGAGATAGAGAGAGAGAGAGAGAGAGAAAAAGAAAGAACAAGAGAGAAAGAGAGTGCGCGAAAGAAAGGTGTCGCGGCGATCGAATTGAAATCGGAATTGGACAATCGACATCCGTTTGGTTCGTTTGTTCAACGCCGCCGCCGCCGCCGACGCCTCGATCGGACCGCCGGTGACGGACAAAAGCAACCGCACCCCAAAATGGGCACGCAAAGGCCCGGGTCCAGTCCCTCCCCATCGGTGGGGTTGGGGGAGGGGAAAACTGTGTTTCATCCATTTTCTGCACGCCAACATCGATTCTCGGTCGCGAAGGCGATCATCGGTCTCGTGGGATGGTCTCGCTCGGCCGCTGCGACTGCTGCGACTGCTGGCTTGTCCCGCTGGAGTAATGTCCAGAGAGCAAAAAGGTCGGAAATAGGGTGGGACGGGGCGGGTTGAAGTGACGGGGAGCAGAAAAACCGTTTTTCTCACGTTCACGTCGCGCGTCGTTTCGTCGTCGTCGTCGACGAAGTCGTTGCTGCGAGGCGTCGATGGCCCGGAACCGGTGCTACGGTGCGTACCGTATACGCGCACGTGTGTGTGTGTGTGTGTGTGTGTGCGCTAAGGTGTGTGAGGGAATGGAATTGGAAAATGGAAGTGATTAATAGTACTTTGTTGTTGGCTTGCGGCTTTGCAGAAGTTGATGCAGCCACTTTCCAGTTCCCTTCCTCTGCCGCGCGCTCTCCCTCTCTCTGCTTGCCCTGTGGCATTTATGTTTCCCGCCGTAGGAGGAAGTGGAGCACGCAGCCGGACGCGGCGCACGCGGCCAAACGTAGTGTGTGTGTGTCACCCAATGGTCGATAAGTTTTCTTCAAATGGATCATTATTTTGAAACTTTTGTGTGAAAATGGCGCTCGTTAGTGTGCTCTGTGTGCGCGGGCTCACGGCGCTTATTGGCATAATTAAAGCGTAGAAGCGACACCTTCCCGGCGATGCATTGGTCCATCCGTCGGATATACCATTTGCCCCTCTGTGTGTGTGTTTATATTGTTGGAAGATTCAGGGATAAGATCTGATACTGATGGTTCCGGATTTTAATTTAGAAATCTCGCAGTACCTTTCCTGCTCCTGGCGGTTCGTCTGGCGAACATATCGATGCCTAATGTCGTTTGTTACGAACCAGTTCTCTTAAAGGGGAGCTTTGGTTGGTTCGGGTCAAAAAAGGCTTATTTTTGACGATTTTTAGCGAAGAAACAGTTCAACATTTTTTGTCCAAGTGTATGCCTTATTAAACTATAACTTTTCAAGAAGATTTTGGGATAGTTTTGATCAAAACTACGTGCATGGCATCCAATCTAGAAAGTCAAGTTTGCAAAAATGTACTTTTTGCGGTGCCCCTCGTAGCCACGTGCCGGGTCATCAGAAACATTCAAATGAATATTTTTTTGTTAGATTATAAGTTTATCCAAGTAGCCCCGTCGAGTTTATGCTAAATTTCCTACTTTTCGATTTTTGGCAGATTTTTAAAGTTGAAAAAGTGATGCTTTTTTCGATATTGCCTCAAACAATGAGCTTTACATAATTATAATAAATATCTAAAAAAGTATCAATAAATTTTATAATATCTCGACGGGGCTACCTGCCAAAAAGTGTACAGATTAAGTGTGTTCAAAGTTTCAAATCGATCGATCCAGTATTTTTTTATTCTACGATGTGCACCGACTTTGAAAACGTTGGTTTTTCTCGCGTCCTAA
>NC_064874.1:79631056-79641056 GCF_943734745.1 Anopheles darlingi | reverse complement strand
GCCGACGACGACGACGGAGAGACGGCAATACGCGAGATGGCTGGTTGGTCTGCTTTGTTGGGGTTTTCCCTCGGCGGGGAAATCCGTTTTGTCGACGGATGGACGGACGGACAATGGCATCGGTCTGAGGGGGTGCGTGGTGGTGAAAAGGAGACGTGTGTGTGTGTGTGTGGAATGCGCACACGCGAGAACGAGACCAACGGAGTGTGCTGGGCGATGGTGGAGAAAATGGGAATATTGCTGAGCAAAAGAAAACCGATTTTCCCTCCCCGAAAACAAACGACGGAGAGCGCGATTCTCGGTGAGCTTTTTCCCGACGACGACGACGACACTCGATGGTGTATCCGATACAGAGAGGTGTACTGTTCGGTGCAGCGGTAGATGACAATTGTATCAACGAGTTATTCGACTACTCGGTGGTAGTGGTGGTGGTGGTGGCACTGGGAAACGGGGAGAGTGCATTTTGCTCCGGAAAAGTGTTTCCAACAAAACGAACGAACCGTCGATGTCGATGGCCCTCTTGCGCGCTCTCACGCGCTGGTGGGGGTTCTACGAATATATAAGCAGGAAAACTACTCGACCAGAAGACGACGATCCTTGCGATCCTTCCGACGATGCATTACATTGACAGCACACACGCACACCGCAGCTTTAATGCGCTTATGTAGCTGCACATGAACGGCGGAATCGTTAGCATTGTGAATTGCATTTTCCCATGGAAAACGCTTTGGCGAAAGTAGCACAGTTTTCCTTAAAATACCGGGAAAAAGTCTTCGTCAATTTCGATGTAATCCATTAGCAACTCGCTGCTTTCTGTAGCAGCAGCAGCAGCAGCACAAACACGAAGGGCGAGGGCATACCACCGAGAATACCTCGAAACAGGTGTACGGAGCAAGAAGTCCGAGAATAAGAGCAAAAACATTCCCCACAAACGTCGCAAACGCGAGAAGGACGCGAGAAGAACAGCGATGCAGTCTTCCTTGGGCAAGGCCGTTGCATCACCAACAACCAAGCAGCAACAGCAGCACGTAGTCCGTGTATGTTGGTGCTCGGCTTACCCGGTCGGTTGCGTTATGTTAGCATGCGCCTGGGGGGGCCATGATGGAGGAACTACACGGCGGACACTCGCTGGTTATGTACAACACCCGTCGGCCGGGGGTTGTTACGGTGAGAGCAGCTGGAGCACATGCACATGATTCGCGTGTTGGTGGTGCAGCATATATGCGCCCGAATTCCGTATTTATTTTGCATAATTTGATCCCGCTACTAACGGGGTTTCGGGGGTGGGTGGGGTCCAAGGTGAGGATGTGCGTCATTGATCGATCGTAATGACGTTTACCTATCGATGGAATTTGGTGGATTGTGATTGTCAAATCAAATCGCACGGCTGCTGGTGGTGGTGTTTATGCTTTTTAGGCTGAACAAATATGTTTCCGGGGCATCCCCATTTTGCTTTGATCGCTTTGATTTATGCCAGCGAATCGGCGCTGATTAGTGCCACGGATGTCGCGGCAAAACAAAGACTGCGCTGTGGTCCGGAATGTCCGTGCTACGGCTTTCCACTCGTTGGGATTGCATCCAAATGAGTTACGCTCTCGCCGCTGGCTGTTTGGGAGTAAGGGAAGCGTAGCGCCTCAATCGTAGGCGCTGCGTGGCCCCCTCGCTGCCATCCACAGCATTGGGGCCGGTCTGCGTGTTCTGCTTAGTGCCGCGAACAGAAGGAACGAAAACAAAGGAACACGAGGATGCTGATGATGCTGGAGTAGAGCAGGAGAAGGAGGAAGAGGCGAAGGAGAAGAAGAAGGAGGATGAAGCGAAGGTTGCAGGAGAAGCAGAGCTGGATCTGGAGATATCATTTGCCTGCCAAGGAGCGCGGAACAGGTCGTTGTCACCGACCGCATGCCAAACGGTGGGTGGAGGGAATAAAGAAGGAGGAGGCTTTTAATTTTCGCCTCTTTGGAAACGGCAAATAATTTATCTCTCTTCCAGGGCTCCGAGTCCCCGACGCCAGGAATCAGCGGTGCACTGGCCACCCCACCCCCCCCCCCCAAACACCTCACCTTCCTCCGCACCGGACGGGACTCACACACATCGCATCGAATGTGGTGTTTCGTACACAACATTCGCTTCGGTTTTTAATTGATTAATGTGGATGTTTACATTATTTATGTAATGCTCGAGCTGGACTGCCGCGGTCTGCCTGCCTGCTGGCCGGTCTTTTCGGAGAACTCCAGCTCCAGCACCGAACACACCGCTAGAGCGAACCACAACCACAGGCGGGAGTGTGTGTAATGAGTAATCACAGAATCGTGCGTCGAGATAGACACGTCGAGAACGTCGCCATCGTCGTCGTCGTCGTCGTCCGAACCGGGGGCAACATAAGACATCATCAGTCTGTTGCACTCGGCTGGAATGCAGCAGCGGAACTTCTTGCTGCTGTTGCTGGTGCTGCTGATGCTGCTGCGTGTAACAGCGACCACGCTTATCACCTTCTCATCCGCCACACGAGCACACGAGCAGCGCGACAACGCGCCAGACGCGAACGGGGACGAGAACGCGAACGCCAAGATTTGCTGTGCGAGATGCGAATCGCGAGCTCTGGCTACAACCTGTTCCAACCTGTGGCTCTGGCGTCTGCCGGTGATCGGTGCAGCAGCAGCAGCAGCAGCCCTTCTGTGCCTTTGGCTCTAGCCCAACGGTCGTCCGTACGTTCGTCGCTTATCTGCTTTGCAGAACAATCAAAACGAAAGAGAGCGAGCGAGAGAACGTCTCCGGTGCTCTGCTATGCAATGTGTTCCGTGCATCAGGCATCGACGGAGGGGGGGGGGGGGGGGGGGGGCTTACATTGATTTGATTACCGCTTACCTTGGGATGCACGACGGACTCGCGTCTGTAACGCGTCTGCAATCGCGCGCTTCCGTCGACTCGTGCGGACACAATACCCCCAAATGCAAAACACTCTAAATGTCGCCTGGTTTGGGGTGGTGGTAATTTCGCACCCAAACCCTTCGCCCCTTCATCCCTTCTCCCTAGTGCCTTCCACCGTTCGGTACGATAAGCTAAGCTGTCGGGAATGGCTTATAAAAAGGTGATCGAGAGAGGGAGAAAACTCGAAGATGCATCACTTGCTTGCGAGCTCCTCTGTGCGTGAAACATGATTCAATGTTCTCTCTCTCTCTCTCGCTGACCAGGCACGAGCTGTCCGTGTGCCCGTGTGCGTGTGTGTATGTGCTCTGCATTTTGTTTTATGTTTCTACACAACATTCTTGATGCTTTTTGAATTACGGTTGGTTCGTCCCTTTGCTCCAGCGCGAGCTCTTTATCGCGTTGTCGTTCATTCGTTCGTTCGTTCGTGCGCAGAAGATGGAGCCCGGGGGAGCCGTCCTCTTGGGTCCCGTACCAACTGGTAAGTGATTTATTCCCGGTAGAACCGTAGCCCGGTTGCCCGGTAGATATTGTTCTTCACCTTGGGCCGCGATAAGACGCGCGCGCGCGAGCGCGAGCGCACCTCCCGTGACCAGTACCAGGGCCAGGTTTCATTTTACCACGCGCACGATCGAGGAAATTAATCCTTCTTCCTCGGCTCCGGTTCCTCGCTCTCCTTCTTCTTCTTCTTGTCGCTGGCGCTCCGGGGCTGATGGTTTGACAATTTTGTTGAGCAATCGGTGCGCGATCGCCACCGACGGAAACGGAGAGATTGTCGCGAACGAGCGCGCTCGCGATCCTCGTACGCAATAATGAGTGCTGGACGTGTGTCGGTGTGCCTGTGTGTGTGTGTGTGTGTGTGTGTGGAGTGGCGAAGGGTAGTTGTACTGAGATCACAAAGGGACACACAGCTTATCGAGACGCGTTTGGTTTTGAGAAAGAAGAAGATGTTTGATTAACGAGAGGAGGGATCACGTCGCCGTTGTCGTCGTCCTCGTTCCACGTAGTCCGTTAGTCCGTTCCTTGGCATGCCATAGTCAATCACAGGTTGCACTGGTTGCCCGGGTCCGCCCTTCCGTTTCGGTGGAGGCGCGTCCAACGTGGCATTGAGCCGCCATTTGAATGGACAATTGTGGCAATAGGCAATGGGCGATCGACGACGACGACACCCCACACGCACCACTAAGCCATGTACACACACACACACACACACACGAAAGGTGGCGCAGAAGAGACCGCTGCGCGATGGGGAGAAGACCTGCATTCATTTATTTCCCTCCAGCGACTCCAGCGACTCCAGCGACAGCGACTGGTGGATTCAGGTCCAGGCACCGGCAACCGGCCGGACTGATGACAAGTGGATCAGAAGGAACGCTGTCCCACGGGAGAGGCGGACGAGGAAGGTTGGGAAAACAGAAAATGTATACGCAACAACAACAGCAACAGCAACAACAAAGCTGACAAGCCTGGCGCAAGATGCACTAGATGCACATCCGCGAGCCAGCGCAGAAGAAGAAGAAGAAGAAGAAGAGCTGCGAGGAGCTCCAACTACCCCCTCGATACCATCCCCTGCCCATGATCCCTGATCTCGGTTGAAAGGGACTAGAAAAGTGGTTTTCTCGTTTGAGACACACACACACACGGGCACACACGGACACACGGGAACGCATATAATCTTGTCCTGGTTCTTTCTCGCTCTCTCATGCTCTCTCTCTCTCTCTCTCCTTTTTCCTCTCTCCATGGCATGGCCATTTCCAATCCGTACGGGACTTAAATTTATTGTTTCTCCTTCATTTGTTGTAACAATGTGTGTGTCGAGGGGTATAAAGGAGGGTGGTGGAGGTGACGCACACCAAGGAACGCGCAGTTCCCGTTTCCCCCCCTCGTCCCCGTCCCGTCCCAGAGGTAGAGCGACTCGACTCGACACTCGCCACGACATGCAGCACGACACCAACCGAGGGGGGAGGGGGCTGCCAAAACATGCAAAATGAAGAATCGCACTTCGCCCAGCGAGGCAGGGAGGATCCTTCATTCCCCATTTCCCCCCGCGATGACCACTCCAGCCAGCTGCAACTAATTATAAATATTTTCGCCAGCGTTGCTCTATGCAGCATCAGCATCAGCAACAGCCACTGCAACATAGGCGCAACAGTCCCGTTCCCCCAGCGCGTGTGTGTGTGTGTGTGTGTGTTTCCCGGACACTCTTCTCCTAGATAAAGCGGTCCCGGGTCCAAGGCAAACGGTGGTGAGCCCCCTGCCCGGTATGAGATAAAATCTGGGCTGGAGTGAAATAAATTCGCGCGACGCGTAGTCGCCATTTGTGCTGCGCCTGTGCGCCGATAATCTGCCTGTTTGACTTCGCCACCACAATGGCGTGAGGTGTGTTGCTGTATGTCTGTGTGTGCATAGACGATCGCTACACTCCACACCTCCTCGCTAGAGCGCGCGGTGCGTGGTGCAAATGAGAGGCATTCCAATCTCTTCTGTTTGCTGCTTCTTCTTCGTTGTGATGATGGTGGTGGTAGGAAAGAAAGATGTTTCACTGGAACGATCATTTATAATTGTACGTATGTTATGTCGAAACGCGGGGCGCCCCCTCTCCCCCTCCCTCCCCGTCCCTCCATCCGATTGGGCGCCGTTCACCTGTGCAGCGTCCAGGGATTGCGCGCCCCAGATGATGCTCCCCGCGTTCGGTCGTTCGGGCGTTCGCGAAGGATGCAGAGAATGGGTGCAACATGCAGTGCGAAACAGGGATAGAGCGTGTGTGTGTGTGTGAGAGAGAGAGACAGAGCGCGCGGACCAAGTATTTTAATTATTTTAGTTTCTTTATTATTCCACTTGAACTTGGCGCAACCCGAAGCCATTCGTCCGGTCTAGGCCGAGGCCTAGGTTGGCGGAAGGGGGAGAGGCCACCCTAAAGCGAGTCCCGAGTCGCTGGAGACTGCACGGACCTCGGCAAATGTATCACTCAAGAAAGAGAGAGAGAAAGACAGAGAGAGGATGCTAAATTGGTTTTTATCGAGTAGGATTTTGCATAGTTTGCAGCATAGGAAGAAAGAAGGAGGAGGAGGAGACGAAGATGGAGGAGGAGGAAAGCAAGACGATGGGATGCGTGCTCGGCGCAAAAGCGTAGTAATGGTTTCACAAACGGCTCTTCGGCTCCAAGTGACCACAACCATTCAATTCGCAATTGCATCCGTCGTGGATTAGGAACCGGACCAGAAAAAGAAAAAAAAAACGACAACAACCGGAGAAAAACGGACGGAAAAACGGCAGGTCGTTGTCGATAGCTGGTACGGACACACAGGACAGGACAGGATAGGACAGGACAGACGGACAGACGGACGGACGGACGGACGGACAGTCGCTTCGAGGTGCTCCCATTTGAGGAACCTCTTTTACGGTCAATTCCGGAGGCACCACAAGAGAGAGAACGAAAGAGAGAGACCGAGAGAGAGCCAGCCAATTCGTGACTTCCCTGGCCATTCACAGGATTCCGGACCGCTAGAGACGGGAGGGAGGACGGGAGGCTCTAAAACGTTGTCCAAGCTCCAAGCTCCGGCTGCAATCTATAAAGACCATTGCGTACGCCCGTGGTCCCGGTCTCGCCTTCCGTTTGCATGTCTGCGGTGAATCTTGGGAGGAAAAACTTGTTCTTCTGCGCTTCTGCGTTAAATTAGACTGCCCTCCACCCCAACCCTCAGGCACACACACACACACACAGACACGCGGCAGGTCGTTTCGAGGCCGTTTTTCATCGGTTTATTGTCCAGGTTCGGCGCCAAGGGCCGGGCACCGCAGCAAGTCTTTTAATTAAAACAACGTTCTCGAACACGGCGCAAATGGCTTTGGAAATGAAATTTGCTTTAGCTACTACTACTGCTGCTGCTACTATTACCGTGAGGGTAATTAAATTTATCGCTTCGATGCGTCAACACGTTCCGGTTTTCGTTTCGTAGGAAGAGGCAGAGAGGGTGGCGAAGGAAAAGTGGGTAGTTGTTCCCGGTTTTCCGTTGCCGCGCAAACTGACCGCTGCCTAGAGGTCGGTGTGCAGTGCGCCAATAGATAACGTGCCAGGTGCAATGGTGGTCCAGAGTCCACCAAGACCAGGCGAGGAGGTGGAGGCAGGTCAAACGATTGAGCGGCCCTGACCTAACGGGGCATTTTATGTTTGTGTTCCGTTGTGCCGCACAACCACAACAACAACGACAACAACAACAACGAGTGCCTTTTCGCGATGCTCCTCATATTTCCGCGAGCGAACGAAAATGGCGATTAAGATGGCGAGGGGTAGTGGCCCACCTTCTTCTGCTGGTGGACTAGAAAATGGAAAACTAATTCCATTGAGGCGCTAGTTGGGGAAGCGGTTTTTGAGAGAGGAAAAAGCGGGAAATGCGGTCACCGCGGTGTTGTTGTCGTCGTGCCGGTCAGTCAGTCAGGCAAAAGGGCATTTTGAATAATTGTTTCCACTACTTCTGGCTTCAACCTGCGTGCGTGCGTGCCTACGTGCGTGTGTGAAGCGGATCAACCCGGGGAAAACCTGTTTGTACGCGTTCGCGGTGGACCCTTGCCCTAGCGCTTTTTGCACTTGCCGCCAAAGGGACCCACGGGACACGGGTGACACAATAGCGGGTGAGGAAGTGCACCCTTCTCCATCTCCCACCCTCCCTCTCTGGGGCGTGATTTTCCTTTCACGGGGAGAGAAAATTCCTTTGATTGGCTTCAGGTTCGATCGGTCGGGGGAAAACAATGGCCCTTTGGTTGCATGACGCTGATCGCACCGCTGTCCATTGTGGACATGTTGTGGTGTGTTTTCGGATTCAGGGATTAGTCCAACAGCAACAGTCCAACGATTGATGCATTGAATGGAGTCAGTTAAGGGATAGAGAAGGAGGGTTTTGTGGCGAGCAAGCAAGCGTTTGGCTCGAGGTGCTTTGCGAGTGGACAGGTTTTGTGTGATTGAGTTTGTGCTCAACATGGATATCTTCTAATCCATCTGGAGGTCATTGAAGGCTTCTTTTTCAATTTTCAATTCCAAATAACGCTTATAACACCTTGCTGGATCATGTTTAGTTCATAGTTTTGATCAGTATTCACATGATCTGGAAGGATATTGTATTCTTTAGTTATTCCGTTTGTTTGTGTAATAATCTTTTACATTTATATATAAGATCCCCTAATTTAAACAGGACATGTTTAAATGTCAAATAACTTCGTCGTTTTTCAGCCGTTTTGGACAAATAACCCAGTTTCTGAATCGTCAATCTATGCCATTTTCTGCTATGAAACGATTCACGTTACAAAAGCGGATTGAAATTGTAGCACAATACGTTGAAAATAATCGTTCAACTATGAAACCTATGTGTGTTTATGTGTATGGCCTCCTTGTTCGCCGAATTTGATGTAGCAAGACCTTTTTTTGCTAGGGCTATTTTAAGAGCAAGGTGTACTCCAACAAACCAAAGACTATTAAAAAACTGATGGCAAATATCAGAGTAGAAATTGTCGGTATTACTTCTATAAATGGTATTGCATAACATAAATAAATTATTGCATAACCCAAAAAAGAGAGAGCGTGGTAGGCCCAAATCGAGCTGGAGCGACGGTCTCGACATTGACGCCAGAATAGCAGGACTAACGATTTGGAGGACGACGGCACTCGATCGCGAGCGGTGGAGGAATCTTCTGTGGCAGACCAAGACCGCTCGTCGGTTGTAGCGCCGGATAAGTAAGTAAGGAACCTAAATAAATCGGGTTCATTTTCCAAAATCGGCTGAAGAATGGCGGAGTTATTAAACATTTAAAAAGTTCCGGTTGAGATGGCGCACTCTGTATATGTTTATATGATTTGGCACGTGTTGTCCACGTTGCTCGTTATCCCGAAAGGGGAATACAGTAGCAGAGTGGTGTCGGAAAACCAAGCTATAGCACACTGTTCCTGAGAACCTTCTTTAGGCAAAAACAGATCCAATGATGATTTGTCTACGTATCTTATTGAGAGATTAGTCGATTATCAATTCAGTATTATCGGGCAGACTCTTGAGAGCACTTCCATCATTAGATTAAGACTTTCAACTGTAAACTACGGACAGAGAATGGCTCGATTATTGTTGCTTATAAGCGTAACAGTAAGCGTGTAAACGCGTAAAGCATTGAAAAGAAATCCACTAAATGCTCCTTCCTCCTGCATTGCAACAAACGCACCCAATCCGGAGAATCGAACGATGATGATGATGATGATGGCGGCGTGTGATGGCTTAGGCACACGTTGGTGCGATAACCCCCCCCCCCATCCCCTCTTACTCCTCGCCGTTTCCGCGTTCCACCAGCTGCTGCACCAAACGGTGCATCGAAAAGCCGTTTATTTCGTATTTGCGATCGTTAAGCCCCGCCGTCCCGGCGGTACTTTCACCGGAGTGCCAGTTAGCTAGCAGCAGCACCTAGGAGCAGCAGCAGCATCATCATGTTGGGTTATGCTGCAACGGCTCATTCATGACGGCGGGAAGCCATGGAAGGCACCGTGGATCGGTGCGATCCCACCACAGAATGCGTGCGTGCATGCATTCCGGTGCGAAAGCCAATCCACCTTTGGTTCGTTTCAGGGGGCCCTCTCGGTACAGCTTGACCGCCCTGGAGACCGGTCAGCGCGTCGACGGTGCGGATGGCCAATGGCATGGCATTGGCGGGCGGGCAATCGCGCATTTCGCGCACTCTGCTGACCGGCATGGGGTGTTTCCGCCTTTTTGTCTTTCTGCTCGGTTGTTTTGTTTTATGTGGTCGCCAGCCGGATGGAGGAGGAGGAGGACGTGTTGTGGTGGTAGAAGTGGTTGAGGTGGAAAATGAATTTTCCCTTCGACGCCCGTGCATCGTTGTAATATGCATTTAAATTGTATAAAAGGCCATGGTTTGAACGGTTTGCTGCAGCTTATCTCTCCGGTGGTGCTGCTGCTGTCTGCTGCTCTTTTGCTCTTCTGGAACATCCTTCCGCGCTGGTCGGCAATGGATCTGCAGCAGCAGCAGCAGCGGACCAGCCCCCACGCACCTCAGCTGCCCGCGTGGCCGCGTGGTGTGCGCG
>NC_064874.1:79611056-79626056 GCF_943734745.1 Anopheles darlingi | reverse complement strand
GACCTGTGTGGTAGGAACTGGTGCTGGTGCGTGTGTGTGTGTGTGTGTGTGCGGCGGACACTAGTGGATTTGAGTGATCGATGAGCGAGAAACTTTTCCTGCTTTTCTGCCTCTGTTGCTACCATCGCTCCTCGCTGCTGCTGCTGCGTTGTTGGATCGCAAAAACAAGATAACGGCACCTAGCTGGCCCCGCTCTTCATCCACCCTCCTGTGGGGCACTTGGGACTAAACCGAATGTTCGTTCTCATTAACTCGAGCAGAAGAGGAAATGATGGTGGGGTGTGTGGGGAGCACAACATGCCAGAGAGAGAGGCTCCATTAGGCTGCTGCGTATCCTGCGTATTGCTGGCACTGGCCCTTGCCTAGAGCCTCGTGGGATCGCGCGCAGGCCATCTGCATACCAGGGCAGGTTGTACCAGGCATTGCGACGATGTTGCGTGTGTGCCGGGCCGGCGGCCGGGCCGGGCCGGGAACCCGGACCCCGGACCTGGCACAACAACAGCAAACACGCCAGGGCCCGGATCCAACGACAAGGCAGACCTTTATCGAGCGGGATCTAATCCATCGTCATGTCATGAAATAATCCCGTTTACAGCGAAATGATTATCTATTTATAAAAGGCAGAGAAAAAAACAGGCAAAGAAAAGAGAAAAACGCACAGCACACCTCGTGGAGGGGGATGCGTTGTGTGCTGCTCGTCAGCTGCAAGCCTTGGCCCCCGGGGCAGGTGAACGCCAGGTCTTCGGACGACGACGACGACGACGACGCCAAACGGACGACAACGAGATGCACTCGCCAATCGCTCGCCCTCGCGAAGAAGGGACTCCCGGGAGAAGAGTTTTATCTTTTCGCACTCAATTTCCTTAAACTGTTTCTCGTCGTCGTCGTCCGCGTCGTTGTCGTTTGGCGCTGGTCTCGGTTTCAAGTCTCGTTCCGGTTGAGGCCGAGGCTTGCCGCAGGGCATCCTCCAGCAAACCTGAATCTGGATCTGCAGGCTTGCAGGCTGGCTGGCTGGCGGACTGCGACTTTGCTGTCATTGTGGTGCATCGCCCGCGGGTGCCCCTTGGCGCGAGCGCGAGATGCATGCGAGATTTGCGTTGCGCGTTTGAATTTACTGTCTTAGGGCTTGCATCTCTCTCTTTATCTCTCTCTCTCTCTCTATTTTAGCAGCAAAGCGAACGTGAACGGAACGTCTTGGGTTTCCGTACACCTCGCTCCTCCTGCCCTGCCCTGATACTCATCCTCCTCCCTTTTGCAGGAATGGTCCGGTCATCACGCACGCACACCAAGCGACCGAACCGAAAGCGGCTAATTCCTCAGCCTTTCCTCCCTCGTACCGTGCCGGAACGAAGCCAGGTCCGATCATTTGCTTTTTTGTTTTATGGCGCTGACCACCACCACCAACATCATCTCGCGCGACCGTACCTCTGGCTCTGCCGCAGAGAATAACATTCTTTTGTTGTCGAGTCGAGCACATCTGCCTTCGAATGCTGGCTGGCTCTGGCACCTCCTGTGGTGCGACTGCAGGGGCCAGAGGGAGCGCGAGGCGGCGGCGCAGAAATCAGGTCTTTCCCGCGAAAGTATTTTGCATATTCCCCCTCGGTCGGTGCGCGCGCGCGCGCACATAACACATTCATTCGTAACGTAGTATCGATGTTGGGACGGGGAACGAGCGAGAAAAGCGAGAAGAGAGATGAGGGAGAGAAAGGGTAAAACGGGTGGCGGAAGGATCCGAAGGAAGGATGAGAAAGATGAGATGAGAGGATGAGGTTTTGATGCTGGATGAGGATGCACCGCCAGCAACGCCATCGACCGTCGTCGTTTGATGATTTCCTCTCTCCTCTCGCTGGACATGCTGCTGCTGGTGCCGCTGGTGATGGCATCTGATGGTCAGATCTTTTAATCGGCTGTTGATCGGTGTGGCTTCGGAGAAAGGGGAAGAAGCTTAAGGAGAATGGGGATTGATGGGCGAGAATGCGTTGTTGTGGGCTTTAGGAGAGATGGAGATATTGTTATCGGTGGTTTTTGCAGCAGAATGTTGAAAGCTGTTTGTGCTCTGGACATGGTGGCTTTTTTTGTCACAGATAGTCTCACAAACAGCAACACAGTGATGTCATTGAACAAACTGCAGTACAGGGAGAGTTATTTGTTTTTTTTTGTTGACTTTTCGATAATTTAATAGAAGTGAAGTGATCTGTACTACTTTTAGATTCCATGGAAAAAGAATCGTTGATAAGGTCATAAGATAAGATCTTGGATGTATTATCTTGGATTGGTTCCATCGAAACATAATCCCAACAAATCTTCTTCCTTAAAGTCTGAACAAATCCTTGAAAAATTTGTCACTGTAGCTCACTGGACTCACCTTTTTGCATAATTGTTAGTGAGTACAAAATAATGTCTGTATTATTTGAGCAATTCACATCGTTTGGTTCCAATCCAATATCCAGCACGAAGTCACGTAACAGACACTACTAGGCAATGGACTTGGACATTTGGAAAGGGAGGACATTGGCTTTTATTGGCTTCATTTCGCTCGATCGTGACCGCATGCATGGTGACATAATACCAGTTCATTCCACTCACGAAGATCATTACGGTAAAAGATGATCGCCTTAGCCTTAGTACACAGGGGCTGCACCTTCCTTCCATCGATTAAGTCTACGATGATGGATGATGACTCGCTCGCTTATCGTGCTGATTGCAAAGATGTGTTTTTTGTAAGTGCAACAGTAAGTAGAATGCAGAGTCCGGGCTAGCATTCGTCCGCATTCACTATCACCTACAGTATTCTCAAGTCCCACAGTAAGTCCCACAGTAAGTATGTTTGTGGTGACTCGTCGCTCGAAGTTTTAAGTAATTAATTTACCAAAGCAATCCTCATGCTAGAGCAACAACAGCAATTCAATCCATTTTAGCATCCAGTGCATCGTTGGAAAGTTGCTGTGGCTGCAGCTGATCGCGATCCAACCGCGAAGCATTATAATTGGCCTTGGCCGGAGAGAACGAAGCCGGAAATGATTCCTATCGCCAATTGCCTACAAGACAAATGAGCGGCACGGGGTGGGTAATAAGAGATGCCGATGACGACGACGACGACGACGCGGGCCACGACATAATCTCGCTCTTCTGTCTTCTGCTTCGACTTGCGCGGCTTCCGCCACCGCCATTTCCGTCACCAAGATGAGTGGCCGCCGTGTGCTGCACTCGCGCGGTCTATCGCGTAATCATTTCTCCACCACAGACCCATCCCCGTGTGGTAGTGCTTGGTCGGTGCTGCGACGGTTAATTTGTTTTTCGCTCGTCAACAATCACGGTAGTGAACCTTCGAGCGAGAGAGCGAGGAGTAGCGTGCGACAGGGAGGGGGGGGGGGGGTCTCTGGACGTACGTATGCACATTAACGGGAGGAGGACATCTCCGTGTTTTAGCACCCCAGGAATCGAGCAGGGGCGCGGTGGCACGCACTCACTTGCAGAGCTCGCGTCGCGTCGTGGTCTCAATTAAAAGCCCATAATTACACAGAAAAAGGGGTAGAGGGGAAAGGGAAGAGGACGCTGAGGAGGTGGACAGTAAAATCTAAACAACAAAAATTATTGCTGCTGCTGCTGCTGCAAACGAGAGGGATGAACGGAGAAAGAGAAAGTTCGTCGTCGTCGTCGACGTTCCTCGATTTGGGTCCTTCTCCTCCTCCTCCACCACCACCTCCCAGCTAATACTTGCAGCACGCAGACCCCCGGACGAGACATTTTGGATTACACCGCCAACATCGTCGCGAACGGTCATCATCATCGGACTTGTCGTCGTCGTCGTCGTCGTCGTCGTCGTCGTCGTCGTCGTTCCTTGTTTGGGGGGGAACCACAACACATTTCAGGTGCATGGCACGATTCGCACCGTCCCGCGGTCTCGCTTCGAGCGCACAAAACGCGCTTTCTTGGAGTCCTGTCTGCACACACACACACAGTCGGTCGGTTGGTCGCTAGCATTGCAGATTCCAGTGCTGCCGCTGCTGCGTTGTCGTCGTGGGTTTTGTAACGATTTTCCATAATTTTCTTCTTTCCATCCAGCGGCCAGCCAGCCTGCCAGCCAGCTAGCCGGCCAGGTGGTGCCCGGTCCGCTGCAGGATTATTGTTATTATTATTATCACCCGGCCAAGGGAGGCTTAAAGAAGCAGAAGACGAAGAAGGGTGAGCGAGAGATAGGGAGCGAGCGATGGTTGTCGTTATGATGATTGTTGTTTGGTGGCCGTCGCGAGTCCGAGATCGTAGCCTCGATCGTAGACCACAACCAACGGAGCTCCAGCGATGGAGCGAGCGGGATTTGTTGCACAGATCAGAAGCGACAACAACAACATGCTGGCCACCGTCACCACCATCACCATCACCACCATTCACGCAAAAGGCTTCCCGCGCGATCCCGCGTTGTGGAGGTTGCGTTATTTATCGGACAACAGCCGCTGCTGCAGCAACAGTCACCGCATTTGCACGCATTTCTCTATCGTCGTCGTTGTAGACGTCCCATTGGGAGGGTGCAGCGAGGGCAAAGCGAAACATAATACCTATCTGGTGGGCTAGATCTTATCGGATCGGATGGCCTCGCGTGATGGTGGTGGTGGTAGTAAGGTGTGTGGAGCTGCATTCGCCTGCATTGCTGCTGCTGGTCCGCCGATATCGCGCCCTTCGCGATGGCGTGCACTTGCGGTGCGTGCACGCGATCCACGTATCCGGGATTGTTCGCGTTTCTCTCTCTCTTGCCTTCTCTCTATGTATGTCTCTCCGTTTGTGGCCGTTGTTATGGCGTTAGAAACACGACACAAGGAGAAAGGTATATGTCCGGTCCGGTCGCGCTTCTGCTTCTTCGGCGAGGAAGACGTTCAATCCGCAGAAGGGAATGCTATCCCTGCGGACGCAACACGCAAACAATTGCGCCCAAACGCGTTCCCACCGGGGGCCACAGGGATTTGTCTGTGAAATTCGTTGATGAATTGGTTCCTTATCGTGCACACCACACCACACACACACACACTCCAGCCAAACCGTTGTTGCATCGCTATGGATGGTGGGTTTGAGTTTCTCTCCAACTTTGTGGACTCCAAGTCGCATGAACATGAAAAACATGCGCCAAAGGTGCACCTGCTGTTGCTGCAGCTTCGCGAGCGTTGAATCCGCGAGATGCACATGCACTGTACCTCCCCTGTGTGTGTGTCTATCGCTCTCAAACAAACGCACACATCGAGCAGCTACAGGGTCCGGTTTCGGAATAATGGTCAACCCTAACGGAGGAATGGAGCGGGGATCGTTTTATGAATAGAGACCGATTTTGCAATCGCGCTCGTGCTTTGCGGCCATATACGCGCGCCGCATTGACCGCATGGAATCGCAATAATGGTCTTGATGGACCACTTCACCAACCACTAGTCGATTGTGTTGGTTGGCGTACGAGCACCTATTTGGAACTCCCCGCGTGTGCCAACAGAGAGAGCGAAAGAGAGAGAGAGAGAGAGATCCGCGGTGCACATACCGCGATTATCTAACGCACTGGTGGCACCCCAGGTAGGCTCGGCGTTTTTGGCCAAAACCAACTATCCAACCCGACGACCAGAAGAGCGCCCAGACGACAGTGTGCATGCCAATAGCAACACCATCAGCAGGAGGAGGAGAAGGAGGACCGTTTTCCCGCCGTTTTAACAAGGGCAATAATTGATCGAGTCAAGATCCTAATCGAGGCGTCGCTGCAGCCGTCGGTCTTTCGTCGCCATCTCGACATCATCATCCGACTTTGTTTTCACTGTTGCGTTAAGGTGTCTCTGCACTAGCGGCAGGTCTGTGCAAGGAAAAAAAAACAGAAACGCACCACCACGAGCCAACCCAACATAATCGATGCGCCGCGAGCGGAAGGTCAGGTCTACACCTCATTTGAAAGCAACACCAGACTCGGCCAGACGTTTTCAACATTAAATGTCTCGTTGCGTCTCGTACCGCTTTTACTACTGGATTTGTCTGAACTGGAGGCACACGCACACTAGGCGCCATAAAACGCCATCTTCTGTTCCTCCTGAGGCTCTGTACGCTGGCAAAAATGCAAAATCTTCCTCGAAAGTACTAGAGCCCGGCCGACAGAAGAGCGGAACGCTCCGGTCCTACGGAGAGCTGTTAAACCGTTCCGTTCGGTAGCAGAAACCGGCTCCGGATCGGCCTTAGCCCCTCCGGCTAAGCTCTGCCCCGGGGGGGACACACGGTGGGGTGGGCCATTTATTAATTTACGGTTGCAGTGCCCGTCCGCAGCTCCGCCACAGCACCACCGTCAAGCCGTTGGATGCGTTTGCTGTTTTGGAAAACACGTCCTGCAAGCCCAATACACATCGTCATCGTAGTCGTCGCTTGTTAGATACACAGATACACGATCTAAAAGCAGCGTTAGACGAACGACGGACGGGATTCCATCCGGTGAGTGGTTCCAAAACGGAGCAAAAGGCCTTCCAAATGCAATTCCCGTTGAGGTTCTTCGGGTTGGCGTGGCGCGCCGCATTTTTCCGCCTCCGCGACGCGAACGCACCCCTTTCATCTGCCACATTCGCTGCCCATTAGAATTGCAATTTATCGGATTATCCACCAGCAACCAGCAACCAGCAGCATCCAGCAGCATCCAGCATGATGAGCAGCAACATGTCCGAAAGACAAAGAAAGAGAGCTCAAGAACGCCGAAGAAAACCGCAAGAAACCGCTCTGGAGAGTGGCGCTCTGTGCGCTGAGAGGATGCTGGGTTGAAGGAGCACTCCCCCACTCCCCCGCCCATACCGAAGCAACTCGCATGATTCACAATACCGTACATTGTGCTGGCAGCGGTGCAGCAGAAGCATCCCAAAAGGGGGGCGAGAGTGCATTTGATCGTCCGTGCGCGCGAGAAAGAGAGAGAGAAAGGACGAACAACGCGATCGCGAGAGAATGTGGTTCGCGAGATGTTGTTGCTGCAGGTGCCTCTACGGAGGGTGGGGGCCTATATAGCCCGTCCGCCGGCCTGCCTGTGGCCAACGCTCTCTCTCGCGCGCGCGATCATCCCACTTTGCTCACGTCTTGTGACAATGCCAGAAGATCGTTAATGGTGCTGGCAGAGGTAGCAGTGGTGGTAATGGTGGTGGTGGTGGATCTGGTTTTGTTTTACGAGTGATCCTCGTCTTCACCCCCTTCACCCTTTGGTGGAGGTCTTCTGCCAAGAGGAGCGCGCGCGCGTCCGTTGGTTGTATTGCACGCTAATCTCTCTCTCTCTATCTCTCGGCCTCTCTTCTTCTCTCTGTCTGTCTCTCTCTCTCTCTCTCTCTCTCTCTCTCTCTCTCACTGCTTCGCTGGTACTTCTTTCCGTTATTCGCGAGAGTGATCGCGACCGTGCTCTCGCGGATGGATGCTGTGCCAGCCAGCGATCATCATGACTGTTGCTGCTGCTGCTGTGGGCCAGTGATCAGCACCGCGCGCGATCGCCCGATCGAGCAACGACTTCAGTCAAATTGCAAGAGTGCGCGCGCGCGTAACGTCTCTTCGTCCGTAGTAGTTGTTGTTGCTGTTGTTGTTGTGGTTGTTGTTTTAAGTCGTCTCTGGAATTCCGCGGGACTCGAGCCTAATCCGGATAAACGATCGAACGCACTAATCGATTGTGCGTCCCAAAAGAAAAGGTGTGTCTACTGCTTAAGTTCGGGCCTTTTTTTATGGGTTGAGTGTGCTCACTGTGGTCAAGTAAATTGAGGGAAACAAGTTAAAAAAGGGTGCAGAGAGGGGAGAAGAACAGCACTTCGAAGGCAAGTGCACTTACCGGGAGGCGCTCCGTGAATCATGGCGCGCGCGAATCGAATCGAATCGAGGCGCTAATCGTGTCTCATAATTCGTGGAATATTCATAAATTGTTCCTAATTGCTGCGGCGCGTACGTGTGGAGAGTACGAGCAGCAGGACTGGAGTGGTTCCATTTTGTGGACTGGACTGGACTGGACTGGTGCGAGCGAGGTGCAAATGGTTGTCGCCATAAATCATGGCGATCCGTTAGGTGCGCGTTCCCAGCGCGTTCGAGCGCATCGGTAATCGAAAATCAATTGACCGGACCGACCGAAGACCGATAAGCACTCCTGGGGCTGGAGTGAAGTGAAGTGAAGTGACTCTCGAGCAAAAGACGAGCCTCCGATGGAATGGACCCTCCGGTGGTACTGACGAGAGAGAGAGGGAGAGAGTGAGGGAATCGATTTCCTGTTTCCTGGACACCTCCCCGTCCCCGTGGTCGCCTGGGACTGATGCTGCACTCCAGGTGTTTTCCTCGGTGCATCTATTGCAAGGATTGTCGATGCTTTGGAACGAGAAAGAAGCGGATATCCTGTAATCGAATTGGTTCTAATTGGTCTCAACTGAGCTGTCCGTCTAGTGTGTGTGTGTGTGTGTGTTAGTGTGCCTGTGTGGTGGGTGTTTCGTGTGTGTGTGCAATTCGTTCGGTGTAACCCATACGACGGTGGCTTCTCTGCCGAAGGATGTGGTCACGATTGATGACGAAATTGTTGATCTGATTAATCGAGGATTGCAGCAACGCTCATGCAGCAGCCGGTCACTGTGATGTCTCCGATTGATGAGCTTATCACGATCCCTGTATCAGGTGGCAGGTGGAAGAGGCGGAAATTAATGTTGGACATCGATTCGATGCCGGCCCAGAGAACCGTCGGCACGACACCGCACGGCACTCGGAATCCGATGTTCCGTGGTCCGTGGTGTTTTCTGCTGTCGATGAAGAATGCTTGTTAGGATACGGGATCAAAAAGCAGGATGATGACTAATGTGTGGTCATTACCGGAGCATCTGACACGCATACAGCTTTGCGCTATCCTTCCTTGCAACACGTCCTCAACCTCAACACACACACGCCCGTCATTAATCTGGCGCATTTTGCTCAGAAGTGTCATCCGTCTCATTAGTGAACAATCTCCAAAACAACACGTGTACATGTGTGCTGCTGCTGCTGCTGCTGCTGCTTCTGGTGTGTGGTTTTCTGTTTTAATTAAAAAGACAAAACAAACCAAAAACGGTGCACGAGATCACACACCAGGAGAAGGGAGAAGCACTCGGATCAAGTGGTTCCGTTTGTTCTTACACAACATTCCATCCAGGGGGGCCTCGGATGGGTGGGTGGGTGGAGTGCGTGGCACACACAAACGTGTGCCATTGTTTTGTGTTACGGATGACGGTGCGACGATGATGGCGGCGTGCTGCTGCTGCTGCGTTGCACGATAAACATCTCATTTAATAGAACTATACCCCTTTTGATCGTTGGATCGAAAACATCATTTTTCAGTCGCCAGTTGTCAGTCGCCTTGGCCTGGGGCGAGGGCGACCGACCTCCAGATCAAACGTCTCCCCACCCCCCAGTTGTCGTCGTTGACGACTGTGTCGCGGACTCGCGCTTGAATCACAGACAATGTGTTGATTATTATTATTTTCAATTCATGCCTTTGGCTCGAGCCGCGTTGGCGTATATTCTCCGGAGTACGAAAGGAGAAGAGAAAGAACAAGAAGCGGCTTGGAGAATCACTTTGTCAGCCGAACGCAACCCCCTCCCCCTGTCCTGTTGGGAGTCGCTGTCGCCAAAGGCCGACAACCTGAGCATAAGGCAGCGCTTGTCAAACAAACGGCGCGGGATCCGCGGAAGCATTAATGTTGTGCAAACGGGTCTCGTCTCGTCGCGTCGTCCAAGTCGAAGAAGTGTAGTGTGTTACCATTTTGTTGTGGCCTGCGAACAGACACATCCGTTCTGTTCCGTTCCGTTGCGCTGCTAGTCCGGGGCCCCTTCTTTTCCTCGTGTCAACACACACACACACACTGACTGGCGGGTATTGTGTTGTTCTTTTGGCGGCTACATTCCGACCGCATGCTTGAGGCCTGCGAGCAGCAGCAGCAGCAGCAGCAGCAGTACAATGGGCAGCAATATTTCATCGTGAACGCACCAGCATCAGCGAACATCCTGCTGGTTGCTGAACGGGTGATTATGAACATGTAAACCGAATGTAAAATGTCTCCTCTCTTCCAGTGTCAGTCTCTCAGGAAAATCAGAAATCAGCGATTTCTTGCGGCCACATTGCGGGGGAAGCACGCATTGTTTGTCTTGTTTGTTGTTGTCGGCGGCGTGCAAAACAATACGGGTTGCGTCGCGACGACAAGACAACACAGACAGACAACAACGGCTGCTTGCTGCCAGAGTGGCACGAGTCACCGCGTGATCACCACACATGGAGTGAGATGCTTCCATGGCCGGGGCCGTGGATGGCATGGGATCAGGGAATGGTACCGGAAATATTTTCGGTAAATGAGTTTAAATAAAACAGATGTTTGCTGTTTCGCTGTTCGTTACACGCACGAGATGAACGATGTGTTGGACAGCACACTATAGCTATAGCATCTGAATGTTCTCTTCTGCTGTGGTGCTGTTGCTGGTGGTGCTGCTGGTGCCTGTGACGGTTGTCAAAAGGTCGGTTCGTCGCAGTAGTGGAAACTAGAACCTTTCTCTCTCTCGCTCGCTCTCTTCTTACACGCTCGCTTGTCTGGGAAGAACATTAAACAGACGCGCGCGCAAGGAAGGCGAGTGTCTATTGAAGATAGTAGTCGAAGCATCCCGAGCAACGCTAGTTTTTCGGGGCCGGCTTTGCTTCTTTGTTCGACGCAACCGCGGGAGGCACTTGCGTGCACAATTGACAGCCCTGCTAGAGCGTTGTTTAGGTTTAGTTTCGTCTGACAGGTGACGCGATTGCGAAAGGTGAGGGAGCGCAATAGGACAAGTGGACTTTGACTACACCGTTGGGTCGGTAGCGATCGCGAACGCGGTGTAAACATGATGATGGTCCCTTTCCTGGGTCTTACCAGCAGCAGCAGCAGCAGCAGCTGCGGCAAAACGATTTCATTCAGCTCCACGTTTCGTGCAGCATGCGGCGGCGACCTCCCCATTCATCGATGCAGACGATGCAGACCCGGCCAGCCAGCATGGGCATGGGCATGGGCATGGTACCGCGAGGCCGCGCGCGACAGATGGAAAGAGTTTGCCAATCTACCGAGAACTCCTTCTCCTTCGCGTTCTCCTGTGTGTGTGTGTGTGTGTGCCCGGAGGGCTAAATTTACAACCGGTACAGTTATGCTGGCTTTATGCGCTGTGAAACCCATATAGCCCACCCCTTCCTCCATGCTGCGAAGCGTGCGCGACCACACTGCGTGTGTGTGTGATGCAGCAGCATTTCTGTCTCGCGAATTTCGTGGCTTAAAGTGCGTGGAAAACGATGATGAAGTGTGTTGATTTTCCAGCCACCACCGTCGTCTCTCCGTTGGGGACGTCTTCACGCACCGGAATCCCATGTTGTAGCTTGTCACTTTGCTTATGATACATGAGAGGACTGCTGCTGGTGCTGCTGGTGCTGCAGTTTGGTATGCTCGGTTGGTGCGTACCATACGATACGAAGTACCGCAGGATGCGGAGTAAATTTAATTTTTGATGTTTAATGGGAAGATCTTCACGCACCGGGCAAATCGAGAATGGCAAAAGTTGAATGAATCGTGTATGGAGCGGGGGAAGGTGGTGGTGAGGGAGGAGCCTCTATCTATGCTGATGTGCTGAATGAATTCATTACACCCAGCGGGGTACATCCTGGTCCGTGGCGTGGTAGGTTCGGGTTGCAGATGCGTCGTTTTGGAATTGTGCGATCGAAGAAAGTGCCGCTGCAGAGATGCTGCAGTTCATTGACATCGGTAAAAATAGGTTGCTAGCAGGAAATTATCTAACTACAATAATATGGCTGCACACCACGGAATCCCACTTTTCGGGTAGCTTCAGTGGTCCGTAAATGATTTTGATGTTTCCTGGCATCCGGCGAAGGACCTGAGACATCGATTTGAATTATTGTGATTTAGAATATATAGATAAAGTACAGATTTCGATTTTATAAATAGATTTCATAGAAATCGAACCCAGGTTTTCGATGCTTATAGCGATATGACCTATATGTTTTGAATATAGTATAAATTTAACATCACCTTATTCAAAGACAAACAAATCAAAATCATTCGCTAATGGTTTTATTTTCTGTAGAAAATTACCCATAATCGATCAGCTCAGATTAATTTGAAATGGTTTGGAATAATTATTCCCAGTTTTTTACAAAATTTTGATTGATGGTTATGTAATACATAGCTATAACTAGTGTTATAGTTTATCAAAATGAAAAATCCTGTATTATAGAAGAGAAAGTTGGGTTAATTCTAATGAATCGATCTCTGAATATGATCGTGAGTAGGTCCAAGGAGTTTAACTCCAATATCTTGTGTCGCTTGCGTCTATGTCGTAACAGGAATGATTGCAATTCTTTCACTAAAAGTGGTTTTGGCATAGTAAGTAATGCTATTTTATGTATAAGCTCTCTGATGATTGGAACCAAAAACTCAATGAAACTCATACTTCGACTCTTATCTCAACTTCTAGCCGCCATTCTGCATGTTTACAGTGTTCATACATTGTAGTGTAGGGTATTGGCGCAGTATTTAAAAAATATTGAAATTGTTACCATAACAATATTCTAACCGGTTTGCTTCTTCTCTTCTTTTCTCCGCTTCTCCGCCTGCAGAGTTCGCATTGCATCGCAGCACAACGTGTGACGGAATGACGTAGGAACCGGGACGACCGTGTGCCATCTACTCCGGAGGAATCCGCATCTCGCGTCCACTCTCCCCGCAACCTCAACAACAAACCACAAACCCGTGACCGTGATGATGATGGAGGAGACCTTCCTGAAGGCCGTCGAGGCGGGTCAGTGCGACACGGTGCGGTCCCTGCTCGACCAGGGACACGTGGAGCTGGACCATCAGGATGCTGCACGCGACGGTAACAGCGCCCTCCATCTGGCCGTCACGGCGAAGCGCAACAAATTGCGCCTTATCGAGCTGCTGCTCGAGGCGGGCGCTGATTGTAATCTGCGCAATCACCTGAACCTAACACCGGCCGAACACGCACTCGAGCGCGGTTGCCAGCATGTGGCCGACCAGATGCTGCACAAGGAACTGGACGGTGTGGCGGATGATCGGGCCGTTCTGCGGTTGATTGGCCGGGGATCGGTCGAGCTGCTGAAGCTCTTCCTCGAGAAGCGAGCCTTTGACATCCACACGAAGATGAAACTGATCACGCGCAGCATCGACGAGCTGTCGGTGAAGGGTGTGCTGATCGCGGAACCGATGCGTGTCTTCCTCGAGCACGAACTGATCACGTACAGCTACGAGTGTCCTTCGACCGAGCGGCGTGGTGCAGGCCGAGCGACGCCTCCGAATGTCGGCGATCATGCTGTTCCTGCTGCTGCTGCTGCCGATGGGAAGGATGGACCGCTTGGAATGCGCGACACAGACGCTGCTAGGCGCGTAGAGTTAGTGCTAAGCTATACCAAATACTTGAGCGAACGGTACGATGGCGAGAACCTGAGCGATCTGGACGATGAGTTTGTGGTGCGACTGCGGGCCATCTGCGAGTGTCTGTACTTCCTGGATGAGCACCTGAGACGTGGTGGTGGTGGTGGTGGTGCCCGGATGACGCCCAAGTGGTTGCGCGTCGTCCCACTGACGGAGCTCACCTACTTGGCGAGCATATTTCTGGGCATTTTGGAGAAGAACGTTGGTTTCGAGATCTACAAGTTGGTCCTTAACCGAAGCATGCTGGTTTCGTACCTGCAAGCCGTCAGCGAAACGTTAGCCGGCGCGTTGAGCACCGCAGCGGCAGCGAGTAAAAGCCGACCGGACACCAGCACCGAACGGTCACTGTTTCAATGGACACCCCAGCTGTTGCTGGATCTCATCGCGTGCATCCACGAGCACAAGCTGTCACAGTACGTAGCCCGGCGGCGAAGGGCGAACGTCGATCTGCAGCGCATTAGTGCACAAGCCGAGGACGAATGGACGTCTCTCTCCGAGGATGACCTGGCACTGCTACAGGCGGAAGTGACACGGGGCGAGTTTGTGGCACTGACGGGACGGGGCCCGGACGACATCAAATGGGGTGTAGCGGAGTATGTCGCTTATCTGCGATCGGTTGGCAGTGATGGCGGCGACGGCAACGGCGACGACGATCTGCAGCAGCAGCATCAGCGGCAACCGTTGACAGTGGGCCAACTTTGGCACCGAAGGCATCCGAAGCTCCGCCTCTCGAAGCGACAGGTGGCGTACGCGGCGAGCAGGCGCGAACTGCTCAAGATCCGCGCCCGCCGGTTGGACGAGCTGAGCCGCAACAAGGTGAAGCAGCTCGAGAAGGAGCTAACCGGGCGCGACTTTCAGGCGGTCATGGGTGGTGGCGGACGGGGCGGCACCATCCGGCGGCGGAATCGCGTCGTCTTCCGTGCCATCCGTCGCACGTACGAGCAGCTTCGACAGATGCACACCATCAAGCGGATCGCATCGTACGTCGAGAATGCGTTGGTCATCGATCTGGATGATCGGACGAACGAAGCGCTCTGTCTGATGGCCATCAAGCGTGTGCTGCAGGTACTAGCCGAGGCCGCGGCAACAGCAGCACCGCTTGGGAGCACCACAACCGATCAACCACGATCATCAACCTTCACCCGTACGTTAGACAATCTGCTCGAACACATCCTGGAACCGCTGCCCGCTCGTGAGGCGGCCGATGTACGTGAATCCTTTTCGACGCGTTGCTCCGCGGCCAAGTACTTCAGCGCCGGACGGGCACTGTTAACGATCGCCCAAGCCAAGCTAATCCAGGAGCGGCTGCGTGCCGTTTATCGGTTCTGTCTGTACGTGATCAACATCCACCTGATCGAGGCATTCAAGACGTTCCTCGGGACGGCCTATCGGTTTCGGTCGACGGCACAGCTTCGCTCCTACGCCCGCTACATTGGCGAACACAATCTGCACACCCTGAGTCACATCAAGTTCGAGCACGTGTTCTACGATGAGCGTGAGACGGCCCGGATCGTACAGGAGCTGAAGCGAATGTACCTCGGTA
>NC_064874.1:79523556-79603556 GCF_943734745.1 Anopheles darlingi | reverse complement strand
CCACGGAACGCACTGTGCGTAATCAAAGATCGGCTTCGCGGCGTCGCTCACCACGGCGTTGAAGTAGAGCACCGCAAAGTAGGCGTTGATGATGACCTCCTCGATGTTGCCCCACGCCCGGTACAGATCGGCGAACATGAACACGTTCAGCACGGTCACGGGAATGATGCTGACGTACCGGCGCCAGTTGTGCACCAGGACGAACGACCAGAAGCGCCAAACGCGCACATTCACCGACAGCAGCGGACACTCCAGCACTTCCATCTCTGGGCTGCACTGGCTGGCTAGCTCGGACGACGAATAAAGTTATTAAAAACCACTTAGCGAATGATTCGGAAAGTGTTCCTTCGGACCGCTTTTAAATGAATTTTCCCCGAGCCCCGGAAGTTCCCCGAGGTCCCATCCCGGGACCGGGTCCTTCCCTTATGCTGGTGCATGAAAAATTCATCCCCCTCTCCGACCTCGGACAACGGCTCTCTCTTTTCCACTATTTCACCTAAGCCCGCACAATCCGAGTAATAATGAATTGAATCAATGGCGAGCAACCGCAGGAGCGAGTGAGCGAGAGTCAAAATTAAACTTTGAATGTCCACCCACAGAAGGAGACCCGGAAAGCAAGCACTAGGACCCGGACCCGGTATCGTCCTCATGAGTGTCCTCGCTATGCGTCACCACACACACACACACACACACACACACACACACACCACACAGTGGGTTAGTAGCCACCAATTAGCGTCTCTTGGTTCCGTTCCGACGGTGTCGTTCCCTTATTCGATAATTGACGGTTCCGTGCTAGCCGGCTCCATTATCCTCCACGACCACCGAGGGTCCGAGGGTTCACTTTTCTCCTTCTTCGCGCTTTGTTACCGAGTGGCACAACCCCAACCATGCGCGTGTGGGTGTGTGTGTGTTTTGTCGTTTAAACACGCTGCACCGCGAGAAACGGGAATGGACGCCCGGCCCCAAAGGAGTATGATTTGTGCCGCGAAAAAGGGGCAATTAATGTCAAGAGCCCCACTGCCAAGGCGGCGGTCGTGCATTGCCGGACGTGTGAACATCGGTAAGAATGGCCACACCTGCTACCACGAACGGACCGAACGGAAGAATATGGTGGCACCCGTTTTTCATAATTGAATAAGAACAAACAAAAACCTGAGGCGTGAGGCCTTCCGTGGACGCAATTGCTGTTGGTGTGCGCGATGTGCGTGACAATGTCAATGCAGGACCACCGGTCCGAAGGGCCAATTACACGGATATACACACTCCCCCAGGCGGCCGGCCAGGTTTCTGCTGATATTCGCATTCCGCACCGTTCCGATTGCCGGGATTAATGGCCGTCAGTTTGCAATTATCGTTGCAATCGTGGCGTGGCATGGCGTGGCGTGGAGGTTCACGAAACCAAAAACAAGGGAACGACGGGAGGCGCCGGAATTGCAGAATTTTCATTTCCAAATTTCGTAATTATGCCTCTGCATCGCGTCCCGCCGTCACCACGCACCGAACCCACCGGCCACCATCAACCGCGCGTACATCCGGCGCTTGTGAACCGCAATGTACGCGGTCCAGCGATCATTGCGCGAATTGCGAATCGCGAACCACCATCCGACAAAGTGCATTCGCATGACTTATTATTGTTTCGCTGGCGTGGCGTGGGCCGCCACGGTTCTCCGTGTGTGTGTGTGTGTATGTTGCACTCTAGGGATTGCCGAGGCTCTTATTTGCCGGCGCTGGGTCGCGGGATCGTCATTATTGTGAGTGTATTAAAGAGTTAATTTCAACGAGACCTCGAGGTCCCCTGGCCTGCCCTGGACGTGGCATTCACATCGTCTTCATCGCATGGATCGGTCACCACGGTGATAGTGAACGATGGCCGTGGCGGGGTTGAAATGAGATTGCCGGGGAATAGTTTTGCCATTGACTGGAGGATTATTTATCCCTCCCTTTCTGCGTGTGGATGTAGGTGGGTGGAGAAGGATCCATTAGCGGAAGTGATGTAACGATGAGCAACCGGGGGTTAAAAATTGCAACGACCGGACCGGGGAACGGGGACCGGCGAGGCTGGCTATAGCCTCTCAGGGTGCAAGCCTTCAATTATAAAGCTCACCATCGTGTGGACGACCGTCGTGCTATTGCAGCGGAATTTATCGAGCAGGATCCAGGCACCAGATAAGGGTTCCAGGAGAAGGATAAAGTTGTCTTTGAGAAGGCCATAATCCGGAAAATGGATCCTTACGGGGGAGGGGGGGACCGAGAGCAAAAGTTTTGCTTCCTTCATTTACTTTTCACTCGAGTGGCTAATGGGTGGGTGGCTTCGGTGCTGGTTTGCTGGAAACCGACCGGATAGGCGCTCTTTTGACCGATTGCTCGCGCTGGACTTAACGTAACTCTTTTGAAACCTTACAACCTGCCGCTGCCTAGAACCCCTTTTGTACAAAAAAGCATACAACGGCGTCAGTACTAGTCCAGGACACGAGGTTTAGCGAAGAAAATGTCACAAAATAAGACGAAACTGCACACGACAGAGCCTCCGAGGGGTTCGAGATGAATCGGACGTGGTAGTATTTGCTGCTTCCTTTCAGGGCACGAATTTGTGGGAACCGATCCAACCGGGTGCGTACTGGCGGAATTTTTCACTTCCTTGAAGTTCCCCTAACCCCTAACGAACTTACGGCCGGGCGTACGGCGTTCCTCGAAGCGGCCGAAGTCCTACGCGTCGTCTGGTCGAAGTGAAATATAGAGCTTTCGCCTGTCGCCACTGGCTTTGCTTTGCTTTGCAGAAAGTGCAAAAAGGCTGGCTGCCGTCCATGCCGTGGCTTCGTCCGGAGTCTCGAGTTGCGCCGGTCGGGACCTCGGTCGGTCTCGGTTCTCCCGGGACCCCCGAGAGAAATGAATTTTATTTCGCACTTTTACAACTTGACGCAATACCGAAACGAGCGGCGGCCGAGGACGACGGGCCAGCAAATGCAATAATGAAGCGACAGGAACGGTAACGGCATCAACATCAGCAGCAGCAGCAGCAGCAACAACAACATCATCATCATCACCACCACATCACATCAACACCATAACATCGACACCAACAGGCTGTCGGGAATGTACCGCAGGCTGTCGGAGCATAAAACACTCCGTTCGTGAATTCGTGTTTGATGGACCATGGACCGTTGGTTGGATGGTGGATGGTGGAGGCGAGTAAATTAAATTTTAGATTTTTGCCACTTCTTCTAACGAGCCGGACTGGAACCGTGTGGACGGGCGCTTCACGGTGCCAGCTGGGGGTTGCACACTAGTCATTGCACTCTTGGATGGGGTTTCCACTTTGTGCTACTACGTTGTACTTTGTACAACGTTGGTGTGGAATTGGATCGGAGCAGGCGTTGATTAGGAGCGTATGGAGTGTTCCGAACCTCCGGTTATAACCCTGAAAAGTCGAATGTACTGTTGCTTCCGCTGCGCCCACGTTGCGTATCTTTTGTGTGTGTTTTTTCGTTGCCACCATATTCATCCAATATTTACTATATGTGTGACTCGTGCTACAAAAATGACTCCCCTGGCTTTAAAGGGGCAGGATTGGAATTCCGGGGGCTAAATGTCTCGGTAAACTTGGCTGCTCTACACGCGCCACCGTGGCAGCAAATTAACTAATTGTGTACTCAACGAAACGGAACTCCAAACGCAAAAAAAAAAAACCGAAACGCGAACCTCCCAGAAAGTTACAGGGGTGGAGTGGAACAAAAAAGCACAAAACAAAGTTCTGCCACAACATTTCGCTCGCTTTCGGCCGGGAGTGTTCCGTTCCGCAAACGAACACGAACCATCCGCCACCGTTGGTTGCCGTTGCCGGAATCGCGGCACATAACTTCATGATAACACCTAGCGGAGAGGAGTGGAGCGGTAGCCAGAGACCGAAAGTCATACGAATCCTCGTAAAACAACAACAAGGACAAGGACAACTACGGGCGTGTGTCCGTGTGTGTGTGTGTGTGTTATAGACGCGGGGCTATATAATGCCCGAAAGTGAATGGAGTCAGCTTTGCCTTGTTCTGTGGACATTACGCGGTAATACGCGGTTCAATGGGCCACGGATGGCATGTGGGATGGAAGTGCTTTTGTGCGTTTGTCCTCCCCATGTCTATTAGCCCCCAAGACTAAGCCCGACTATGGCCAGTGTACCGAGCGGTTCTATGAACCAACAACAGGACTAAACCCGACATTGTCCATTGGTCCCACGGTATGGCCGATCTGTGGGATCAACGAAAACAATGTCGCATCCCACCAACAGACCGACTTTACATTGACTACTACCAGCCTTCCTACCAGCCACTACCAGTGCATCCTCCTCCCCATTGTACTCGAAGCGATATGATAATTTGGGTAATTTATGGTCTCCAAACAACGTGACCATCACTCCAGACGGGAGGGTTGGAGAAGGTTGTATTGAATTTTTGTGAGGAGGTCAGCGGGCCGGGGGACCAATTTGTCAACTAGCGAGCGGCGCGTTCGCCGGATACTCCCGGGGTCCAGCACCGAAGGTCGTGGAAGGTAGTGTTGCAACGTTTTTGGCGGCAAATAAATCCGTGACCTCCTCATCCTTCTCGGTTCTCCGGACGAAGGGAGCTACCTTCATGTTGGTTGTTTACATGCCCCGCACTCCATCTCTCCATCGGACCTCTTTTCTCTGTGTCTCTCCTCTATCCCATTCTCAGTATTTGCCTGCAACGTTTTCGATAGGTAAACGGTGATGCGTATGTCGAAACACATCGACACACACTGGCACACAAACTGGCGCACAATTTGTAGAGAGTATGCCCTGGACAGGTCATCGTGGCGGTATTATGCTTTTGATGATGATGACGATGATGATGGCGCGATGGGGCGTCGAATACTGGCAGCAACAGCAGCTGATGGGTTTATAAACACAATATCGGGAATAAGGGAGGCTGCAGAGCGCTCAGACCAACGGATCACTCCGGGCGTCCGGATCGTGCCACGTTGCGTTTGTGCGGGCGTCCGCCCGGAGCCCAAAAACCTAATCATCCCGAATATGGCGCTCGCTGTCCGGGTGTACTCCAGTTGGCGGCTTGGTTTGGACGAGTTATCCTGGTCAGCTAACACACACACACACTCCCGGGCTCGCTAACTCGCCTCTCCTCCCCCCTCCAGTACGGGGCTGGTCCAATGTTTAACTATAATTAATTGGGAGTTCACTGATAAACCGTACCAGCACCGACCGGCTGTCGGTTAGCGCCGATGTTAGCGTTTCACTATCCTGCAGGAGAAGGGGTAGTATAGGGGATCCGCTTTATCAAACCCTGGCGGTACTCGAATGGTGGTACCACCAGGTGGTCGTCGTCGGTCGAATGTGTGTCGAAGTGCCTTGAAGTTGATAAATACGCATCATTAGGCCAGGCATGTGGGGCCGGATGGGTACGAAGGAGGGGGGAGGCGGAATAACCAACGAACAGCACACCCCAAACCCAATCTCCCCGTGTATCTGCAAACACTTCACATATTTTCGTTACCAGCCGCTACCACCATCGTTTCTGGTTTTTTTTCTTCCTTGCTCCCGGTATTTGCGTGCGGTTTTTCCGCCATTCCCGGCACGTTTCTGCGAAGTGGAAAGGGGGTAGCGGGTTGCGTCCCGGGCGCTTCAGGATAAGGCCATGAAATATGATTATTAATGGTGGGACAAAGCGGAACGACAGCAAATTGTGGCTTCAGTGAACAAGAACCGATCGTAGCAGCAACAGCAGCAGCGGGCAGATACCTAGCAACCAGTTGAATTGGGTCGCCATTTGTTACTTCGATGGAGTTAGTTATCAGAACTCCCGAAGCCCGCCTTGGTGTCAATAGGGCGAAAATAATGAAGCCCAAAACGGGGGAACGAATTAAGAAGTGAAATGAAAAGCTTAAGAACTAGATCGAGTGAATTAATGTTAATAGTATCTTTACAGCATTGCAGTGTTTAGGGTTAAAAATGGACAATACGACATTTGATTGCCTTGCGTTTGTGTATGGGTGCCGCAAACGTATGATAATATTATTGTAGTGCAATTTCACATAAATCCACATCGTCGGAAAATTAGCTAAAAACATTAATCCTTTCGAAGCTTTTGTAAAAATCTAGGTCAACTATATGACCGTTATAACCCCTTACATGGATTTCAGAAAAGATGACGTAGATCCTGTTGTCTGTGGCCCGGCTTTTAAATAGGGCTTTAATTGCTTCAACCAAGAATGAGCAACAGTGGTAAAAACAGTTTATTATTCGCCACTTTTAATATAAAAAACAAACATTTTTCTATTTGAATCCTGAAATGGCACCGCAACAGCAGCACCACCACTAATTTGCGCCATTTGTAACACTTTAAACGCCAAAACCCTAACCTGCACTGTCGGTCAGGTTGTGGACTGTGGGAAAGTGATGTAATCCCCCGGGTAAACAACTCCACGCCAGGAATAGACTTACGAGCAACGAAAGAATAATAAACAAATTGCCTAATTCTCATCGCTCCGGCAAAAAACAAGCGTTTTTCTCTTTCGATTTTTGACCGGCCTCGAAACTGTCGCTTACAGGTACGCTTACACCTGACACAGTTTCAGGTCCTGTTGATGCTGCTGCTGTTGTCTTAATGAATGCCCCAGGGGAGATCCCTTTTCCGGTTACTGGTACAGTGGAGCGGAACCGAAGCATGGAGGTGGGGTGAAGGGATTAAGGATTAATTTTAAATAACAAGCTGCAAAACACATGGAGAACCACCCTTCCATCATTCCAGCAAAAAAAAAAAATAAAAATACCCTCACCGACTGTCACTGTCATGCGGAAAGCTCGGTGCGTCGGAAGGGGGAGTATCTAGACCGCGGACCGCTTGATTGGTGAGATTTCATTTCCGCCTCCTCCCACTAGCCTCTTCCCCTTTCCCCCTCCCCCCCGCAAAAACCGAGCTTGTTGTTCATGTCGTGTACGCCGCGCAGTTGAGAGGATGATCGCATAAGCCAGCGGAGCCAGCGATGGTCGCAGAAAGTGATTGCGGGAGGATAAAAATGTCGCCTCGTCCCTCCCGTTCCCGTCCCCGCTACTCCAGCGACCGACGACGACATGGACATCAAACTGTCATCCGCCCACGAACTGTCATCATTCATATTTTTTTGTGTGAATTGGTGGGATAGGTGGGGCAAAGGGGATGTGGTGTCCTTGGGACCGGGGCGCGCGCGCGTTCTCGTGGGAATGACTTGGGCTTTCGATGGTTTTCCACTTTCGCCCGGCAGTTCGTGGTGGCGACAGCATTACCGAAGACACCGACCGAGAGTGGAGGGGGGGGGGTTGTTTTCCCCCTTCCCGGGGTTATTTTTGGGGTTTGGCTGTGCTGTGCACTCCATGACGCCATGTCGGCGCCAGACACCCGGATCCCAACCCCAATCCACAGGCTTCACTGTCTGCCGCCAGCATCCCGGGGATCACGTCACACGAACACGAACGGATGGGGGTATATCTAGATCGGAATTGTTCCATCGGTGGTCCTTGGTGGTGGTGGTGGCGACGTTCGTTCCTTTACTGCCCCCCCTCCCCTATATATTGCTCTCTTTTTCGCTTGATTATACGTTGAACCAGCTACAGGGCATCGGAAACCATTTCCGCCAGATCCGGACATTGAGCCATACGACTACTGACCCACATAGCACACGGAGATCTGATGGAGTCGCCATTATCCAGCGCCAACCAGCAAAACCCATCCTTGGAATCTATCGGAACCTTTCGGACCGACCGCTGCGTCGGTTGGTTTGAGGTTTACTGAGGATTGCGCTGGCACATCGGCGCCTCAGCGCAGCCCCTTTTTGGAATCTCGCCACCATCTTAATTAAATCAATTTGGTGAAGAAAAATTAGCCCCAGGATTGTGTTGACAAGACGTTCAATTAACTGTTGCTCGTTCTCGGTGTCTCTCGGTGTCGGTGGACAAATCCGGTCTTCGATTTAGGGCGCCGAGCGCTAATTAGTTCGATTATTGCCCACCGTGCGGGCATCCCCCTGCCCCCTTTGGTTGCTGAAGTCAGGGCTTAGCTTAGAGGTAGATTAGGGATCCAATAACGAGGGGGACATCCCGGCGTGTGTGTGTCGTAAAACCGAGGAAAGGTGGTTGGGACGAAATGCTTTTCATTTCATCACGTAGAGCGCATAGAACAAACAAGGAAGACGCTTGTTTGGCCGAAACTTTAACAAGCAGCTCTGAAATGAAGTTCTGCAATTTATGGCCAATACCACGCGGTTGCTTCGACTTTTCGGCTATTTTCAGCCACAAACCGGCGTACTGTTCGTTTTGGTGAGCTCCTGCCGAGTGCGGGCACTCACAAGGATATCCTCGTGGGCACTCATTTTGAGTGACCAAAGTCGGATAAGAGACAGAAAGAGAGAGAGAGGTACCAGGAACATCCAATTGTACCTGCAACATTTAAGGCCGATCTTCGAAATCGCAACGGTTTTCGCAACGGATCAGCGCGTTGATGGCAGGAAGCCATTTCTAAGCCCAATGATGCAGAATCAACTGGGGGAATCGATTAAAAGCAGCCCCATGTTCCGGCTTCTCGGCGGGATGACTGTCGGATATGTTAATTGATCCGCAGCAGCCAACGTTAACTTGCTAAACAGATCTTCTGCTCGTTAGAATATACGCTGGCTCTGGGTTTGCTTATAGGACCGAGGAGGAGGAGGAGGCGCGCCCTAGAAATCCTTCCGGGGAATGCAAAATTCATGAAACAAAAGGTTACGGATCCCATTGCTTCGTGACGCCCGTTTATGCTAGCGACAGGGATTTAGTTGTCCAATGGACGCAACTTCTTGGAAGTCTTCTGGGTCCTGGGCCCGAGCTTGAATGAAGTGCATCAGAGCATCGGATAAGAAGGAGGAGGAGGAATGTGTGTGTGTGACGCCATGTGTGCGGTCCTGTGTTTTGTTTGCCAATAGAATCTGCTCAAAGCGGCGGTTCCGGGACAGTCTTTAACAGGACCGTAGCCGTATTGCAGCCGTCGTCAGTCCTTGATGTGTGCTCAAGCACTTTTGCACAATGGCAGACGCAGATGCTGGGCTGGGAAGAGATGAAGACTGAAGGCAAATCTGTGCCCCTTTTGTCGAGTGCATCCATTGTGTGTGTGTGTGTGTGTGGCATACGTGACATGTGCCAGTGACATAGACTGATATGCACTCGAGTACGAAGCTGGTTCACCATTCGGTTCCAGTTATTTATGCTAAGTGACAACAATGTGCTTGCAGCGGGACAACGGGCATGCATAGTTGATACGGACGCAAGTAGACAACACCGAACGCGAGAACGTGAGAAACGGAAGCTCCAATGTCTTCGGTTTCGGAGACATCGAGCAGGGTGTGACGTTCGTGCATGAGGCTTGAGGCTAGCTGCCACTTGTGACGGCTTCTGACAGTGACTTACTTGCTGCTGCTGCACTTTCCAATGGCGCATGCAAATCCCTTTGAACGTCACTTGTTGAGCTGTGGTACCGGGCAAAACTTTTGTGGAAAACTTTATGAAAATTCAAATGAATGGGTTCCCGGTTACTCGGTAAACGTAATATAACGCTCCCATCAACGCCACGGAACGTCGTGGCGTTCCGGCAAACCAAACGAAAGGCCCGCTCACTGGAGTTCTGGCTTCGTAATTTACGAACAGCGCAACTTATGCCTTCGCTTCCCAGCTTTTTACCGGTTTCGTCTTCGACCAACGAAGCAACCCCTTAGTTGGTGCAGCGAAGCAAGAATGCTCACCCTTCATTTCCCTCTTTGACTGACAATAAATGGTACCGACACCCACTGGTGGCACTGGTGGCTACGCGCACCGGACAGCATTGAAAATGACGACGACTCCCCGGGACACGCGATCACAGTTTCTTTGGGCTGAGAAATGTGAAAAGTTTGTTTGTTTATAGTGGCCTGGACGGGCTCACGCTGGCGGCCGGGCGGCCACGTCGGCAGTCGCGGTGACACTCGTTAATAATGACAATTTTTCCTCACGAAAAAGCAATGAAATGCGGAAACTTTCTCCATCCAACTTTGCGCACCAATTGCGTCGCGCCTCGCTGGTCGGCTGGCTGGCCCCTGAATCCTTGAGCCCGCGGTTCTCGTCCTTGTCCGCGGTGGTTACTGCGCGATTCGATTTGAAAACTATCCTATCCTGACGCTCGGCCGCTGGAAGCGTGACGTTTCTAACCGTTTCTGAGGCCACGAGGCGCAGGAAAAACGCGAAAAGAGGTATTAGTATCAAGCTTCTTTTATTTAAAACAAAAAAAAATAAAAAAAACGAGCTCCCCAGCATGATGCAGCAGATAGCTGCAGCACGGCACGGCAGAATGATCTTTCGAACGTTTCGAACGAACGCTCGAAGGAAGGGCTCGAACCAGCGGACTGTGTGGCACAGTGTCAGGTAGCACAGTTAATTGTGCTTAAAGTGGTAAGCACACCCGCAGTGTGCGCTCCGTTTGCGCGGAAAGCACTAAAAACGGGCCGGCACAAAGTCGACTGCAGGTCGACGAGGAATAGTGTGGAACAAAAAAAAAGAGAGGAAAAGGAGCAAAAAATAGAAGAAATCCTTGCTGGCTGGCTGGCTGGTGGGCTGACTCGTTGAAGTAATTTCCTGAAACGTTGCCAACTCATCTGTGAAAAACTCCTCTGGCTCCGTCAGTATCTATTAATTGCTCTGCTTTCTTCTGCCGCGTCCTGGTGATATCACATTGTACCGCTGTGTGTGTGTGTGTGTGTGCGCGGTGAAGTAGAAGAAGGCGTCAGATGTGAGCTCTAGTACCGAACAGTATCAGTAACCCGAGCATCCCCGAGGTCTCGCGTCCTCGTGGCACAAGCAGGAAATGGACAAAAAACGAATTGAAATGAATTTATTCTTGCCTGCGGAACAAAGGGGAATTTTACAAATTTTCCCCGAAGATGGAAAACTGTAAAACGAAGCAGGTCATGTTTTCGTGCTCGCCTGCTTCCTGCGTCGATGGTGGATGGTGTGATGTGTGGCGTCTGCCGGATGTTTCTAAAGCGCCCTCTACTCCTTTTTCTCAGAATAGTCGTGCAGGACATTACCTGGCCGGTGATGGTGGTTGGACGCACCATTATGCAGTTGACTTTACTGCGGAGTAGCAGCCGCAACAGCAGCAGCAGCAGCAGCGGCAGCAGCAGCAGCAGCAGCGGCAGCAGCAGCAGCGACAGCAGCAGCAGCAGATGATAAATGATGCTTTCATGGTGAGCAACAGCAACGATCAAATACTGACGACGATCCATACCGCCATTTGCTGTGCGACTCGCGACCCAGCACACCCAGCAACCGATGCTCCCTGGCTCACTTTGATGGGATTTAAAGGATCCAGATTAAATGCCAGAGATTTGTGCGCCACACACACGCATACACACACACACACGTGCGCGCCATCGTGGGTTGCGCTGCAACGGTTGCAGAATTTCCACAAATGTCTTGTGTTCCGCCCTCGCTCTCTTCATCCTCAGTTTTTTCCCTCCCTCGCTTTCGAAGGTATGTTGGGGCTGCTGGCATCAGCACTCCTGCGAACTCCTGCGAACTGGAAGCGCGTACGAGTCCGTCCGTCCATCGACGACGTCTGGGGCTGGGCCCGAGTGTGTCGGGCAAGGCCAAAAAACTATTCCGACATCAATTGGAATTCCAATCGAGCGTTCAACTGGCGTCCGTGCTTTCAGTAGCAGTAGCATAATGCATTCTTCTCCACGAAGGCAGCTTTCCCCTATCGTGGAGCTCATGTTCCGAGCAGCAGCAGCAGCAGCAGCAGTTGCTGCACTTCGACAGCTCGATTGCCAGTTGCCAGACCAAAAAAGAAAAGCCGCGTCGTCGCCAGCACTCTCTTTTGTTACTTTATTGATTGCATTTTCGGATTTCGGAGTCGTACCTCGGGTGGAGCGATGGAGAGATGGATGGATGGATGGATTCGCTGTCGCCGTAATCAATTATTGCTTGCATGGACGAATTTTTAATTGGAAAGAAGAGAGAGAGAGAGAGAGAGCGAGAGTGGAAATTCGCCAAGACTCGGGTGTTCGCCGGGTGTTGATTCGTCTTGTCGTGGCTCATTGATCATCGCGATCAAAGCACATTCCCTCTGAATCGATCAGCTGCGATTCAATGGCGAGCGCGATAAAGGACTCTAACATTGATTCCCAATCCTTTTCATTCGTTTTATCCTCTTCATACCGTTTAAAAAAAAAAGCGTGAAGGATTTTGGTGAAGAACCTGCAGCGAAAGCTGAGCTGCTCCATTGAGTCGCGTTCTTTAATTGAACGGTTCTACAGGATTCCGGGGCAAGCAATTTTCCGACTGACCAGCCTGAGTTAACTTGCCGGGCTGTCTCATTTTTCATCCAGCAAACGACTCGTCCAGTGAGCTGGTGCTGGGAGTGGCGGTGGCACTCCCTGGTTACGGAGTGTCGCCCTACGTCATAACGTAATTTACGATGTTCGCGATGTTGAAGCAACAAATCATTTCATTTGCCAGCGTGCCCCAGACGACACACGATATCCTTGGGTCCGGCACGGGATCCGGGCCCGGTCGCTGGCTGGCTGGTAGTAGTAGTAGTTGCCATTCACGAAGCACGAAACCGGAAAGAAAGGGTCGCACACCAATCGAGGTCGAGAGGGGTTTGGTGGGTTTGGGCTTCATTCCGTGCACGTAGCAAGGGTGGAAAAGGACTAAAAAACGAATAAGACAACTCCAGCACAATTCCAGCGACAACACTGTGTGCGCGCCACTTGCTGCTGCTGCTGCTGCTGAGTGCGCGGAACGAAACGTGACCAACGGGAAGCCGTTGTCGGCGCTACTATCAACCCGCGGCGGGGGTAGAAGGATGGTGCAATCATAACCAGTTGCATCCCTCTCCAGTCGAGGAGTAAGTACTGGCAATAATGCATAATATTATGATTGCTCGCTCGTTTGTTCGTTCGTTCATGCTCGCTGCGCTGCGCTGCGCTGACTTCCTTCCTCGAAGGGCCGCACAGACCTCAACCGATTCGCGTGAATAACAGCTCGTAAAGCAGGGAAGCTTTTCTCCTACTCAAATGAAGAATGACTCATCCCATGACCCAAGAGTATGATTGAATATGGTGGAAGTGGTGCAGTGTATTGACAAGACTACTCTGGCAATATTTACTATATCGAGTAAATTAAATGAATATTTATTGGAATAAAGTCTGTCAGTAAAGATACCGATACGCACGGATGCTTTATGCTTTTTATGCTTTAATTTATGTTTAACAGCGCAGTCTGCTACATACGTACGTAACAAAATTCTGCTTCTATTGAAATGTTTACCAGCAGTGTTTAGTGTTTTGTGATCTACGAACACGTGCACACAATTATGTTGATTGGTCGCTCGTCTTGAATGAATGAAGGCACCTTAACAATGTTTTCAATATGTGTAGTTCGTAAGAATGCAGAATCGGTAATGGCAAGATGCGTCCTGAAATCCAGCTTAAAGAGCGGCTTAAAGGATCCAGGCATGAAGAAGCTACATTGTTTGAATATAACCTGTCGTTTGCTTGGTTTTCAAACAAGTAATTTCTTCTCTTCATTTGACACAGCTCTCACCAACCTGGTGAGAGATTTATTTGGCTTCTTACCTGGTGGTTGATGTGTTGGCTTCTATTCTGTCTGTTTGGTTTGTACCACTCTGGTGGAACTAATCATAAGGATGCTCAGCGTTTCTTGTGGTTTTCCCTGGCCGAGGTATTACGGTTTCATTATCCTGTTCATCTTCACGTTTGGTTTAGTCTTGTTCTGTTGAAGACTATGTGTGTTTTTTTTTTGGGAACCGCAGAGCCACAGACATGGAGAATGGTGTTGGTAAAGAGGAGCTACCATCCAAAAAACACTAAAAAGCATTACGTTTCATCAAATACCAACAAACATTAGGTGAAAAGACACTATTTGAATGCTAGTTTGATAATTTTTCATATATCTTTTAGGTGTCGAATCGAAGTTAAGAATTTTCCAACCTTCCAGCGAAAAATTCCACCGTCGCGTGGTGGCACCTAATATCGGTCACGGACACGGTCTCGATGTAGCCAACATCCTGCGTTATACCCTAGGGAGCACCGGTACCAAACATAAAGATATCACACGTACACCACACACACACACACACACACATACACCCACCGCGCTTGCACCGTTGGATCGCGCGAACGGACGATAGAGTGAGTAAATCAGATTTGAAGGTGATGTCCTTACACCCCAATCCTGTCACCTGGTGGCGCCTGCATGCCAGCAACATTCCACTCCAGGGTTGCAAGCGTGGAAACATCGATTATGCATCGGTGTGTAGCCTAGAATGGGACACCACTGTGGGTGGCAATGTGCTGCATCCCTACACACACACACACACACACACACACAGAGAGAGAGGAAAAAAACGTGGAAACGCAAAAACCCGGGCGAACATGTTTGCGGTTTTCCCCCCGTATGCTTCCAAACAATTAGCCGAGCGCATCACATCGTGGTTTGCAGTGGAAAGCGTTTTTTTCTCTCTCGTTTGTTTGCAGCTTGTTTTTAGGTTCTCTCGAACCGAAACACCGGCACACACACACACACACACACACAGACTCACACACTGTTCGAGTCTTTATTCATTCAGTGTGATCGACGGACGCGACCGATGACGGGCGAACATCTGGTCAACGGTGGGAAAAAGAAGTTTTCCATGAATTGTTGATTGGCTTCCGTTCGGCAACGCCTGGAGCGCACCGGCCCCGGGGGGGTATCCCAAGGGAGGGAGGCAGGGTGGTTCATCCCTATTCACTGGGGATTTCGACGAGATAAGGGTGGGTAACTCGCTGGCTGACAGTAGCAGTAACCGCGAATACGAAATGTATGCTGCAGCAGTTCGTGGAGTTGTTTTTGTTTCGGGTTTTTTTTTCGGGGGTAGTAGGGGCCATCCTCGGCTCGGCTGGCCGTTATCATCCTCTCACTTTGACGACTGGTGCTGCTACGATTGCTGATAACATTTGATGGATTATAAAACATTGGTATGCGTTTGGTGTGTGCGGCGAGTCAGCGATGCAGCGCAGCTATCTTGATATGATGTTGATTCCTTTTTTCATTTCCAGGAGTTGCTAGTAGCAACAAGCAAGCGCACCAAAGGATGCTTATTTACGTGGAATTCTGTCGCAGTTTTCGCGATAATCCATCCATTCGCGATCCCTACCAGCAACAACCAGCACAAAACAAAAGAGCCAATCCCGTTGAAACCGATCGGACTGGTTCATTAAAAGCAAATGTAACACTTCATTATGATTGTAAGCCAACCCCCTCCGCAGCAAAAAGGCTGCAAAAAACTTGTCTCAAAACTTTTGGGGAACAACCATTTCGCTCCGTTTTCCATTTCAATTGGCCACAACTGGACGCCAGAGCAGAGCTAACAGCGATTGAAACGATCCAACAATTGCATTTCCCCCGAACATCCCACAGCATAGAAGTGGTCTCGGGGGCGGGGTGGAGGCTGGTACGAGTTGCAATCAGCAACGTAAAAAAACGGAAAACGGAATCCATGCTAATGGTCACTAAACCGGAGCGTTTGACCAACCAAAGTGACCAGTGCATACCGGAACCGGAACGCAACCAGCTCCCCAACCTTCTCCCAAAATAATCTCATTACGTCCTTGTTGTTGTGTCCTGCTGCTGCTGCTGCTGCTGCTGTAGCGTTCCTGGGAACTGGCAGCATGATGTTGTTCCCCTTTTTGTGTTCCCGTGCCCTGCCCCCCCGGCCAATGCCAATCGAACTGTTTTCGAACCAACTGACCGCCATCATCGGCAGTCGTCCGATGCATACACACGCACAGAGTGCCCTCGAGGTGTGCGCCTCTCGAGATAGAGAGCTCTGGAGGACGGTCGGTAAAAACGGGAGGGGGAGAATCAATGGACCGAAGCATTGATTTGTTCAAACACACATACATACTCATGCACGCACGCACGGTTGTACTGTGGTCACCGGTTCGCTGCAACGATCGGGAAGTCGAACATGCTAAGGATCTCAACTGAACGGGCACGTCATGGCAACAGCAGACTACTCCGCCTGTGGTGGTGGTGAGATACAGCAAGAAAGCGCCACAATGCCACGTTGCCTTTATACTTTACCGTTGACCATCGTCTTGTGGCCAGTTTTTCCCTTTGTTCTTGCACCACTGCTCGGCATGGCTTTAACCGGTTGTAGACTATGTGACAGAAAAGCGAAACCAGAACGCCTTCCCCGGGTTGTCACAGTGCCGGCCTTTTGGGCCGGCGATCGATCGATAATCGCTAGTTTCAAATTGTCTTACAGCCAGAATGCTGAGCAAAACATTGGAAAACTTTGCAATTTCCCCCCGGGCGGGAGGAAGCAGATTACATCGTCTGATTGATCGGGTTTCTTACGTTGCGATTGAAGAGAAGAGTTTGCCAACTGCAGCGTCAGCAGCATTGGTATGGTAATATACATTTCAATTCCGAAGCAATCCGGAACTTGTTCCTTTACTTCGAGATCCTCTCTCTCTCTATCTATTGCACTGGTTTGTGCGTGTATGTGTGTGTGTGTGCTGACATCCCAGTCCATTGCTTGATTGGTGAGACAAAGTCAACGGCAGCACACAATCGAATGCTCGAATGCGCATCAAGACGAATCCTTCGGCATCCCCCTTCTCAAAAAAGGGAATGCATCGGACAGGATACAGCATCTCGCTCGCTATGTGTGAGTGTGTGTGTGTGTGTGGGAGAGATGGAAACAATCACGAAACTTTTAACGAAATAAAGTGAACTTTTGTGTTTTCTGCTACCGCACCCGGAAGCTCCGAGCATCGTCCGCTTCGTTGTGTTCGTTGTGCAGTGCAGTGCAGTGCATCTTCACGAAACAATGAACGACACAATGGATAGAAGGATGCGGGGACGGTGGTAATGATCACACTCGGGTTCCGGGGGTGCCCCATTTCGGAATGGCCTCGAGCGGTCGTGGCACCATCATAACTGACAAGTCGAGAAAGAGACAAACCCCGCGTGAAGGCATTAAGAACAAGTAGACCAAAGTAGAACATCCACCACCACGCTCGCTGCTCTCTGCTCTCATCTACTTGGCCAGATAGTTGTCGCACGACATACGATTGCTGCTCCGGTTGTCGTTCGGTCGCCACCCCAGCACCAGCGATGGGTTGACGTGCGCACGTGCCTAAAGTTTTGAGTAAAACAAATTACAGCACCAGCTCGCACACACACACACGCGCGAATGCTGGTGCAGGACCGGGAGCAACCGAGCGGAGTAGAAAACTTACAGTAGAAAGATCGCAACCCACACACACACACACACCACACCCCTAGTGCCACCCAGTGAGGTGGAGGTTGCGCTTATATTGGAAAAGTTGGTCTTCACTTAAGTAGCGCGATGGCGAGCGGCTCGGCGGCCCCGGTAGGTTACTCCTCGAGTGGCTCGCGTTCACGGTTGCAGCCGTCGGTTGCTACGAATGCAAACTTTGCTGAGTAAAAGTGCGGTAGTGCTAATCAAATTATGGTGCCCTGCTCCATGTTCCTCATGTTCCCCATCCCCGAAAAATGACAGACAATTAAAATCGCGCGAAACGCTCCACTTAACCGCCTGTACGACGACAACGTCAAGGGGTAATGGTAAGGTCACGGGACCCGGGTTTAACCTAGGGCAACAAATGCCAGCACTATGTTGGAGTTCGTTAGGAGGGACAAAAATCCAGCAAAAGGGAAAACACAAAGTTCCAGCAACTCTCTCTACTAATTGATCCGTTCGTTCGCTTCGATGCCACAGGTTTGTGATCAAATTAATAATGTAGCGAATGAAAAGTTTGCAACGAACCCGGGAGTGTCCCATGTCCAACATCCGGTTCCGAACAACTCCTAGTCCTACTACACTCGTGCTCGTGGTATAGTAGCATGCGAGTACGTGCCCGCGTGTGCTTATGCTTGGGCGTGCATTATTGATGCTTTTATGAAAACTCTTGCATGTCTCCTGCGTGATGCGCGACGCGACCACCACCACCACCACCTCGGCTCTCGCCCCTTCCCCCTCGGGGGTCGGTACTCGCTCAATTTCACCTGCCCATTAGCAGGGTTTCATTAAATGTGAATCAACAAATAAACTAACAAGCGATTAGTTTGTTGGATGGCGCTGGCTGCACGTGGCCCCGGGTCCGGGGTCCGGTAGGGGCAGGCCATCAGGATTGTGGTGCATGTAATTAATTATGGAGCACGCAGCAGCAGCAGCAGTAGTACGTCCTTTGCTACTGAACGTGGCACTAACCTGCTGAACCCAGAAGGGAATGCTTCCTGTTGCTGACTGAGAGCCAGCTCTGCGCAGAACCGTTCCAGCGGTGCTTTGGTAGTGAAACTTTTATTTGAGGGGCCTTCAAAAACAATAATCATCTGGTTTGGTCTGGCCCGGTTGGTTGCTCAGTTGGCGAAAGCGTAGCCCCTAGGGTAGGGAGCCGAGCTTTGGGGTGGGGGTGCTGCCACCCGTTAAAACGTTTGCGTTTATAATTAATCCAACTGCCAGCGAGTGAAGGTGTAGTAGTGGCGAGCAGCAGTAGCAGTAGCAACAGCAGCAGCAGCAGCAGCAGCATAGGAATGCAAATGAGCATCCGATATGTTTTAAAAGGATTAAGCACGGGGGCGGTTTAGTTGATAAACAATGTATTTGGATTTGCCGGTCTGCCCCGTGTTGGGCCGTTGGGTTTGTTATTCTGGTCAAAAGTGTTGGTGAAATTATCCAGCACATTCAGCGCCGTTCTGTTTTACTTTCCGATATCAATTGTGGCCAAATTAGACTGATTGTTATGCAACCAGGGCAGGGCAGGCCCTCCCCCCCGCCTGAAGTCGATACTCGTGATCAATATAATATTGGTGTTAATTACTATTCGTCGTTTGAGTTTTTGGATTTAAAAACTGGAGTTACGGATGGGTTTTATACTAAAGAAAAAATCAACAATTTGTAGAATTCTACAGTGAATTTAACTGGAAGGATTTAAAATTTAACGTGAATCGTCATCACTGCAATAATTTAATTGTACCAAATAATCCATCCTATTTGTGTAAGAGAAAAAAACATTTCCCAGAAGGAAAACTATACTTCGCAGTGATTTGCAAACAATACGAGCTCATTAAAACACATCAGCCGCATAGAAAACGGTTCCTTTAATGTGATTCTCAGAAAGCTAGCATGGATTTTGAATGTCAGTGAAACCGGTAATTTTTGTTAATCCGGGATTTGTTGATGGAAAGGTTTTTTTTTCACAGTTTCCTGGTATAGCAATCGGGCCAGATTATACCGGCATCTGTCGCTGGAGGTTTGCTGCCAATAAACATGACATTTCAACGGAAAATTGTACCGTACGCATCTACATACATAAATCCCTGGCACGCTGTGTTAGTTTAATTTTAGAATAATTTGGTAATTGAATTCAAATCAATTCGTAGAAATAAAGTGAAGTGAAGTACACGAAAATGCTCTTCAAAAGCCTTCGGCGAATAGAGATATTTTGGGTTATTGCTTAAGCTTATTATTGAAAAATGTTGATGAAATCAAACCATTTCGACCAACAAACTACGAAACTGACCGTAGACATTGCTGATTATATGCATTCAGATCGAATATCAAACGATAGCATTAAAACTTTTCGCTTAGAATATTGTAGTTGCAATCCAATTAGCAGAAGAATATGCTCGAATTAAAACGCCTCAACCAATGTTTGCTTAACCCGGTATGGAATCCATGTGGCCATTAGATTCCCGCTATGATTGCCACATGATGGGCATGATGCAAATGTGTAACTGCATCCATTCTCGCCCACGCTGCTGCTATTGCAGCTGCCCTTCTCCTATCGATTCTCATAAATTTCCAATATTCCCCGCTCCCTTGTGGCTCCCCCATAAACCCACCATCGAATGTTCCGTGCCGGCGGCCACGGCTAACTCCAAAAAGGAATGGTAACAGAACCGATAATTTATAGGAATATGAAAATCAACTTTCCCCCACCGGGCGGTCGGTGGGCGGTCGTGCAGTGATGCAACCTCCTGCATCCGAAGGAGGAAGGTCCCCGGTACCACAGCTACCACCAGTGTGGCCGTAATTTGAATTGAATGATTCCGTGCGGTACCGATGCCGATCGTCATGTTTCGCCGAACTTCCCGCCTGGAAACCCTGGAGGAAAAACACGGTCGAGGGTCTAAAAGGGTGCTTCTTCGCCGAATTCCAGGTCTCGACCGACTTTTCCGAGTGTCGGGAATAAAACCAGGAAGAAGGGGAGAAAAAAAACCACCAAGCGCAAGCCGCATTCCAGGCAAGGCTCCAGAGATTGGGCTCACCATTTCCTCATTTTCCCGGACGTTCCGAACCGAGCGGCGGGTATGTTGCACCCGGAAAACGCTCCTAGGCCTGGCAGTATTCCAATGGATTTCCTCTGGGCTTGGGATTCGGCTTTTCGGGAGGGGGGGGGGGCATTTCCGGTTGTATGGTTCTTGTATTTGCGAAGCAAAAGCAGAGGAAGGTTCCGGTTGAATGGCACCGTCAGTCGCATACACTCCCATGAGATGAGACGGTGCAGTCCCAGTGTCGTCAATGCAATGGCGCTATGAATGGAATATGGAATACGCGCGACGCCACGACACGAGTCCCGTCGCACCACCCTTACCCGGAGAAAGATGTAGGTAGATGGAAGGAACGACAGGAATTTGGTTGGTCAAAACCGAACAAACCGAACAACAGCAACAGCAGCAGCAGCAGCGACCGACTTCTCGATGCTCGACTCGTTCGTTCGTTTCCGAATTTCCTTTTCTCTCCGGCTCTTTGGGGCCGGATTTTTGGGGCCATGTTTTGGAGTTCTTTCCCGGCCCCGGTCTCCTCTTCCTGGAAGGCTAAAGAGAAAGAGAGATTTCATATCACGACAACGACGACGACGACGACGACGACTAGGACGAGGAGCTCGGGGCCACTTGGACCCCAGGATCCTCAGGGGAATGTCCTTTTTCTCCCCGTCCCACATACAAACCATACACGGATCCGGCGTCCAGAGAGTGCATTTCCGGCACTTTCGCGTACCGCTTTCGTTGGTTTCATTTCCTTATTTCCGCAAACCGAAATGTGTGCCAGCGGCGGTGGCCCATTCGGTGACTGCTCTTGGTTTTGGTTTCTTGTTTTGCCCGTTCTGACGACCGACCGGCCTGTGACCTCGTGGTTGAGCTGCGATCCGGAAGGGGCCTACAGGCCGCCATACGAACACTTCAGACTTTGAAACACACATTTCTTCACGGTTCTTGTTGTTGTCCGGTCCACGGTCGGTCGGTGACTCGAGGTGTGTTTTCGGTTTTTTTTTTGGAGGGGATGGTCGGAGCTACACGCTCGAAAGAACTGAAAAATCGGGAAACCTCCCGGACCCTGGGAGTGCGTGTTATGTTCCGTTAGTTCAGCGGTCGGAAGTTTAAATTCCGGTGCTGGCAGCCATCCATGTGGCCCGGTTCCCATCTCAACCCCATCATTTGTGGCCTCGTGGAAACCACGGACTTAATGGGTCTGCGCTACTCAATTAATTTGATTATAATCAATTTGGAAAATCGATTCCACCCGATTCCCAGTCCAGGTTGCCCAGTGCTGGCGGTCACTGTCCATAAAAAGGGGCCGTAAGGCTGCTAACGTGACCTCATAAGCCGAACCGGACCGGGACCGGACCTGGTGAAAAATGCTGATCGAAGAGTGTCCCATTATCAGCGTGAATGTGAAGGTGTGGCTGTTCTGGTCGTACCTAAGGCAACCGCGACCGTTTCGCTTCCTCGTCGGCTGCATACCGGTGGCCATCCTGAACGTGGGCCAGTTCGCGAAGCTCTACTACTCCACCGGCGACATGAGCGAACTCATCATCAACGGTTACTTTACCGTGCTGTACTTTAACCTCATCGTAAGTCCGGCCGGGGTTGTGGTGATGATGGTGATGGTGATGGTGGTCAACATATTTGGCATAATATTTGATGGGCCACTCCCTTTTCCCTGCTTTCCCCCTTCCTTCCTTCCTTCTCTTGTCTCTCAGTTGCGCACCGCTTTCCTGGTCATTAACCGGCGGAAATTCGAGACGTTCTTCGAAGGCGTTGCCCGGGAGTACGAGTCGCTCGAGGTAGGGATGGCGACCGTTGATGGCGACCGTTGTGTTTGCCAAAGGAGGTGACGCACGCACCGGGGTTGGTGGTCTTTTGTTTGACTTCCATTTCCATTTGCTTATGGCATTCAGAAAAACGACGAAATTCGAGCCACGCTCGAGCGGCACACCGGGCGGGGTCGCATGCTGTCGATATCGAACCTGTGGCTCGGTGCCTTCATTAGCGGGTGCTTCGTGACCTATCCCCTGTTTGCGCCGGGGCGCGTCCTACCGTACGGTGTCTCGATACCGGGGGTCGACGTACTCGCCTCACCCACCTACGAGATCCTGTTCGTCCTGCAGGTCTACCTTACCGTGCCGGCCTGCTGCATGTACATCCCGTTCACGAGCTTCTACGCGACCTGCACCCTGTTCGCGCTGGTCCAGATCGAGGCCCTCAAGCAGCGGCTCGGTCGGCTGCACGCATTCCAGGCGGACCCGCGTGCCCTGTTCCGGGAGCTGAAGGAGTGTCTCAAGTATCATAACCAAATCATCCAGTAAGTGTCCAGTAAGGGGTCGATTAGAGGTCCAGCGAGGAATGGAAGATGATTCCTCTGCTCTGCTCACTGTCTTGTCCGCTAGGTACGTGAATGACCAGAACTCACTCGTCACCTACATCTGCTTGCTGGAGTTCCTATCGTTCGGCATGATGCTTTGTGCGCTGCTCTTCCTGCTCAGTATCGTACGTCGTCGGCCGCAGCTCGAGCTCGATTCCATCAGTGACAGTGACACTCCTCTGTTTGCCTGCTGTCCTTTCAGAGCAACCAGTTGGCACAGATGATAATGATCGGTTCGTACATCTTCATGATCCTCAGCCAAATGTTTGCCTTCTACTGGCACGCGAACGAGGTGCTCGAACAGGTAGGCAGGACCTGCAGCAGCAGCAGGAGGTCTTGAATAGGGGGAATTTCCCGCACCTGAATGCCCTTTTCTTTTCAGAGCCTTGGCATTTGCGATGCGGTGTACAATGGTTCGTGGCCGAACTTTGATGAGAATATTCGCCGGAACATCATCTTGATAATTGCCCGTGCTCAGCGTCCTATGACGGTATGGCACGCAATGACGAAGACGCGATTCTTCTAAGTAGTAGTCCTGGAGCGCACACTAAACGAACGTCACTCTCTGTTTCTCCCTTCTTGCAGATCAAAGTAGGCAACATGTATCCGATGACGTTGGAAATGTTTCAGAAACTTCTCAACGTATCCTACTCGTACTTTACTCTGCTACGCCGGGTGTACAACTGAACGCCGGGTGCTGAATCGGTTATAACCGAAAGTGCAGCTGTCACAAGTCGTCGCTGGAGCAGCTTATCCACGCATCACCGAACTGCACCGGATTCGATCAATCTTGCACCCGATAAAAGTGTTGCCAATAAAGTGCCCCAAGTCTAGAGGGGAAGATTAAAAACTAACTTTTATCTTATACCGAAAAAATGGGCCACTTTCTGTAACAACAAGTTTTCCGCGTGAAATCGACGCCGAGTTCAAGTTAGTGAGCTTTATCGGAGCAAGTTAACAGTCTGGTAGGCTAGATAAATGCTTTTTCGCGGCCACTATCCTCACCAACACCAGCAGCACCACCACTAGCACCACTAGCACCGTTTGCTCATACTTCATTTCCATTTTAATTGAAACAAAGCAACGAACAATGCACCAATGCACCATCGGGACCGCCGGGTGGGAAAAAAGGGGGGAAACCCATTCACTTCGCTACTAAATAGATTTCCGTCCCCCGGTTTTCCGCGTTCCCCGTCGTCGCCGGCTGTCGTTGGCCTGCCATTTGCTGCACGGCACGATATCCATCTATTTTTATTTTACAAATTCCAACCCTTGGGCCCGGCGTTCCCGGGGAAAAACATGACCAACTAACTCCGATAGCATGCATATGCAAGGACCGCCGGGCATCGAAACAGCATCCATCGTGGGCCGGCGTGGCGCTGTGTAGTGGGATCATTGTTTTATCCTTGTTTCCGCCTCGGAGTCCGAGAGAAACAGCTAAGCACCAGCAGCGCGAGCAGCAGCCATGCTGTTAAGCGCCAAAATATGAACACACCACACAACAGATACAGCTGGTGGCAACGTGAGTAGGGGCCGGTGGTAGGATTAGATCCGGCACATCCTTGCGCATGCCGTCGCTACTGGCTACGTCGCTTTTCCCACCCATTGGCCCATTGTGTTTAGTGTAAACGAACAAACTGGTTGGGGTGTTGAAACGGTGGAACCGGGCGGAACTCGCTGAGATGGAAATGTTTAATTAAAACTGTAATTGTGTCGATTGCTAAACACAGCGAGTGATACAAGCCAAGCAAGCAAGCGAGCGAGTAGTGTCGGTATCGTCTGCGAATGACGTTGGGCGACCGGGAACCAGGGACCGGGACCTGGGGGGGTGGGGGTCTGCGGTTTGCCAGAGATTTGCACTGATTTCGCTGTAATCCCTAATGCGGCCGACATTTTTCATTGCATTGTGAGCTTCGGATTTCTGGTGGTTCGACTACTACATTCACCGCTTGCTGCTCCTCGCCCGGGTGATTATCTGTTTTAGATTTGAAGGCTTCGATTTCCTGGTGGGATGCCTCGGTAGATAGCCCGGTTTGGATCTTAGGGCTGAAGAGAAGTGTACGAATAGACGTTAGCTGCCAAACTGTTAACCAATGTGTAGAAGCAGTCTGTGGTACGGTGGTGCTCCTGGAAGCCCCTGGAAGCAAGCGTGATCCAGGGAGTAGTGTTTATCTCAAGTTTCGAAGTCAACGGAAGCCGAGTTGCATCATAGTGTCCATCACAGGATTTCAGCGCATCAACAGCACACCGACACACGTTCGTTCGTTTCTGCTGGGCTGGGCTCTGGTTGAACGTAGCCCGGCCTCTTTTCAACAAGTGCACCAGTTGATGGGCCCTGATCGAAACGTCAGCTCTGACCGGAAACATGCATCTACCGTTAACGCAGCTCTCGGGCCGGGCCTGTGTGTTGTGCTTGGATTTTAATTGAGGCAACCCACGGGAACATGGCGCAATAATTTGCATTTCATCAGCCCCCTGAAGGCCAGCACTAGCCAGGGTATCGCCTATCGAGCTGATGTAATGTTGTTCATACGAGTACTGGGCGGTGTATTGGTGTATTGGTAAGTTCGTTACCGTTCGATTACACGGTACCAGAGAACGGAGCATACCGGAAGGACGCGCACTCTCCCGGCACTAATTTCGATGGAATTTTAATATTCCCGATCCGGGTAAGGACGCCGCGGCTGGCATTGTTCGTACTAATCAACTAATGGATGCGATGACCGGAGCCGGAGCCGCCCGGGTTTTCTAAGGAAAAACATTCGCCACTCATTGAATTGGCAAAGGTGGCAAAGGCTCTTACTTCACCGAATTAACACAAAAGCTTCCAACATTTTTCCACTCTCCTCGCACGTTGCGTTAGTATGACCCCATTCGGGGGATGTCGGTGTGGCTTTAATGTTTGCAATCCCGGGGTAAATTCAAGCTACCCAAGCACGGTACTGGTGGTTGCCGGAGGGATTGAAATGCTTATTTCATTACTGCTGCTGGTGTTTTGCTGGCGAAACACGGGGACCAGGTTGAGCGAGTGGCCCGCGTTCTGCAACTCGCTCGAAAGGATGCCGCAAACCTCGGGGTCCGGGGATAATGAATGCAAATTTGATTTATTTCAGCTGCTTCAAAGACACCGTTGTCAGATGGTTCGTCATTAGGGACACCTCCCCCCGCCCCTCCGAAGACCGACGCCAAATCACGGTGCGGTGCGGTGTGGTGTGCGAGCTCGCTGGCTAAATGGCAGCTTGCACCGATCTTCGAGCGCGACGACGACTGACGACGCGGTTTCCAGTCCGCGGAACACTGGCACACGCCCTCCTTTGCTTCTACTCCAAGACAACTTCAAACTCCGGGTAGAAGTAGCTCCGGTTATTCGCGTTCTGCTGAGTAGAAGATAATGACCGAAAGGAAGTGTATTGCACCGCAGCAGCAGCATCAGCAGCCCAATTCCCAAGTGTTCACCAGCCTGTGTTTGCCTTTAGCTTAACGAGCATAAATACATAAACTGATTTGCGTGCCAAATGCGTGTGAAGACGCGAACACACATACCGTGCGTCCGTCCGAAATGTTGTTTGCCGCAGGTCGTCGATCAATATTGTGCAGCGAAAGCTAAGGTGCTGGCGGTATCATTGTCCATCATTAGAACCATCATCGCTATAAGCGTACAACGCTAGGAGTGATAGGATTAGTAATCTCTATCAGGTTTCTTTTGATATTCCGAGCTCCGATTTGCATACCTTCCGGCGTCCCGACACCGACAAGTACACGACGAGCAACGAATCTATTTGCGACATGAATATTTAAGGTACTAGTTTGGAGCAGAGGCTAATGGACACGCTGCGCCCGGGTCACTATGGCGAGTGATCTCGGCAAACGGAAACGAACGGAATGGGTGTTAAGCCACGGTACGGTCGGCCGGTGGGCTCTTAACGAACTTCCTCCGGCTAATTGGTGGTCAACCATGCTTGGCTTTGCTTCCACTTAGCCTCCCGCCCTGACGGGATCAGGTGGAAAAGGTAGCAGGGTTGGAAAAGCTTTGAAGCCGAGCACCTAGAGCATCGGGTATCTGTCAGATGTCGCCTGGCTCCGGTCCTGTGAGACCTGTGAGTCGACAGTCCGGTACTGTGTGACCGAGGTTTGTGGCTTTTTAGATCTTCTGTTTCATCCTTTAATACTCGTTTACATTAAAAATCATCCAGTTCGATACGTTTGCCACTGGTGTGCCAGTCACTGGGCGACTGTCTCACTATCAAGCTCGCCAAGCAGCTTAGCTGCTCAACCTTCATCGCATTCAAGGAACTGCCTTTCGCCGAATCGTGTTCGCAACATTGTGTTCGCCCCCGTTTTACCGGTGCATGGTATCTCGTTGGTGATGGTTTGTGCCAGCTGGCTAGGGCATGATTAATTTGCATCCATTTTCCAGTTCGTCCTTTAGTCCTGCTTTAGTGTGGGGCGGCTACTGAAACCGCATTGCATGCCAAGGTTGTTAGCGAACAGCGCCACAGTCTCTAGGTTGTTTGTGTGTGCGTGTGCGAAAAGAAAATCTATAATAATTAGCCTGCATCGGTGGGCGAGAGCGGGGAGGGTAGGATGGTGGAAAGGTGAAGGTCGCAAACTAATGGCTGCCACACGGACCGGGGCCTGGCCGGTGCCTGGTTGAATAATTTAGTTCTGGTGATTAGTAGGTTCGCTCGAGCGACTGATGATGCGCTGTGTGTGTGTGTGTGTGTTTGTGTTGAAGTTTCAGTTCAGAAATCAAGCAGCTTTCCAAGTACAGCAGAGCTCGATCGAGGAGAAGCTGTCAGCACCCGATCTGAATTCAAATGAAATGCAGAAACACTTCGTGTAGTGTCGAGTACTGAGTTAACACAAAGCGCCCTACGGTTCAGTTTCGGTTTCGGTTTTGCGTAGAGTCCCGGGTCAATTCCTGGTGGAACTATTTTAAATATCCAAAAGCACTTCAGGATGCTTCAGGGAAGGCGAAACTTTGTTCAGGAGTTCCCGCATTGTGTTTGTTTGTTTGTATTCGATCTTGAAAAGGTGATTTACAGGCGGCCGACGGAACTCAATCTTTGTCGACCACAAGTATCTCGAATCTGGGGAATCCGTTCCGGTTACAGCCCGGTTGTTGGTTGGCTAAGCACAACATCCAAACAACAGCGGGCAGCTGACAAACTTGTTCAAAAGTTGCTTCCCCTTGTGGTAAGTGCTCCAACAACACAAGTAAAAGGCGATGAATGGATTTCTTCCGGTGGAATAAATTAGAAAATTAATGCATTTTTGAGGAGCTTGTCTAAACCCCGGAGTTGCAACGAGCTTTCGAGCTTTTGTTCGAGGCCTGTACTGTACTTATCACGCATTGCACAGAATTTATGTACGACTACGATTACGGTACGATGTGTTCCAAAAACTTTAATCTTCATATCACATTAATAGTCCAGCTTGGTACCGGGGCGCACCGCACCCCAAAGACCCAGGAAGTGGGTCCAAATTGAATGGAGTACCCGGCTTTACGGTGCTCTAGGCGCCCGCGTGGTACACCGCATGCTCCGCATTTCAAACAACTGTCTACATCTTCAGCATTTCCTCGGTACCGAAAGTTCATTCGATTGTTGTTTATCATAAATTACGACCCAGGAACAACACACAACAACTCAAGCTGCCGCCGCCGCTGCTGTTCTATGTAACCTACCATCTTCTTCTCGGTGGTGTCGGAGGTGCTGCTGCTCCTGCTTCTTCCACCCCTAGGCACAGACGTTGTGCCGAGTAGTGACTGCGTCAAATGAAGTTTGGAGCGGTACCGCCGCCAGTGAAAAGGAGTGAAATAAATTTCAATTTACAGCTGCCAGTTTATAGTTTCGCCGCTTACTTCAGCTCACGCCAATGTGCACGCCAATGTGCGCGGCGCGGCGGAAAAACCGCAGGAAAGCGACCACGAAAGCTCGATTTTTCTTCTCGCCGCGCGCGCCCCTTCCCTCGTTGAAGATGGCACCCGTGTGCCAATCTCGTAACGATGGAATACAATTTCGCCTAGCAACGCCTGCCAAAGCCTGGGAACCTTAGCCTTAGTCTTGTGCTCGAGTGCAGTAATGGTACTGCAGCAGCAGCAGCAGCAGCAGCAGCAGCAGCAGCAGCAGCAGACGTAGCAGCCTTTGCTCTGTTAGTTAGGGGCCAAGGATGAGATGAAATTCAATTTGGGTTTAAGGTTCTCTAAGTAAGCTGCACCTCCGGAGTCCGGAAGGGTGCAGTGCAGCGAGAAAAGCGACCACCGAGCGAGCGAGCGAAGATGATTGTATTGTTGAAGAGAAGCTGAGACATGCTCTAAGATTAAGCACTTTTCTTCTCGCTTTTCCTGCGAACGAAAATCTGTTCAGCGCTTCATGGCATGGGCGGCTACTGCTCGGTTCGGTTTTGTACAGTAATTTACGAGCTCGAATCTAGCGGAGTGCTCGATCACGCTAGAGTATTACAACGGATCCGGATGTGTTCATAGTTCTCGCGATGATGTTGAAGTAGTACGCGATGATATGAAGCAACTTTCGCAATGATTAAATCATGCTTTTGTCGAAGATCAATAAGCATTAATCATTTACGGTGGATGGAAAACCCAAAACCACACGCTCTTAATGTCAGCTCATCATTATCAGACCAACGAGCCGGGCTTAAGCTTAATCTTTCCAACTATTTTGCCACCTTTCTCTCTCTCTTTCTCTCTCTCTTGCGCTCCCTCCCCCCCCCCAGATCAGACGGTGGTCCTTATTTTCCACAACCGATAGGATTAACAGTATTATGCTTTTAAAATGTTACCACCGCGTTCATCGGCGATCAACAACAACAACCGTCGATAGCGTCGTGCCCTTGTACTTCATCGAACCGATGAGCTCGGAATGCCCGGAATGCCGGCCCGTATTCCATGGTGAGCGCAACGGAAAATGACCGACGGTATTATGTTTCATTATTTACACAACATCATCCATCATCGTCGCACGTGGAGGCGATTCGGTGGAACTAAACCGACAAACATCGCCCCTTCGCCTCCACTCCCACCGCTGCCATCGCGTTTCTAATCATCATTGATCCACTACAACACAGGAGCATGGCCGCGAATGGTGGAGGATGGATGGAACGGTGAAAGGTGCGGGCTAATATCCTCTCTCTCGGGCGATCTCTTTGTGTTCCTATGATTCGATTTGTGCTCCGATGTCGATAGTGCAATAGGGCTGCTGTAGTGGTCTGGTATGGCGTGGCGTTCCTGCCAGCATCGATGCCGCAGTGCCGAGCCATCATCCGGCTCTTCCTGCCGGGCCCAACAACAACAACAACAATCAGCGACCATTCCTTCGCGGCTCTTACACTTCTGCTTCTTCTCCATGCCAACCGTTGCTCGATTGCTCATATTTCCCTCACCATGTTTCTCTCTTTCTCTTTCGCTCTCGCTCACACACACACTGTGGTGAGGTCGAACTAACGATTTTCCACTTAGTCTGGGTCGTCTGGGCCTTCACCGTCCGCTTCCTGCCGCTCGCTCTGCCCGACGACCAAACGGCAAAAGAATTCGGCGACCGACATCGTGGCGCCAGTCTGCCAGGCGATGGGAAATGTTTGTGTTACGAGCGCTCCACGAGCTCCATTTTCTTCCACTACCTCGGCCCCACCCTCTCCTTTTCCTCCCCCACGATTGCGAGGAGTCTTTCTTATGAGTTTGCTGCTAGGACACAATTCCTCCTCCTCCTCACACGAGGAGTGCCTTCGAGCGAAGAGAATTGATTTTCATTCATAAAATGTGATATCCTGTTGGATGCTGCAATTGCACCGTGGCTTCAGCATCATTATCAATCAATCCCAACGGTATAAACCCGGCGACTGGCAACGAACGAACGAACGAACGGTCGTGTCGTCGAAGGGTACGTTTCGTTGGCGAAATAGTCATTCACCTATAAACATATATCTGGTCGAATGAAAACAGCTTCCGGGAGCTCACTTGCCAAGGATCTGGTGTTGCGGTTGCGTTTCGTTTGGAGTAGCACTCCGGCCGATTGAAGTAAAGATGAACTGGCGAGCCGTAAATTATATAATCCATCTCTTAGATTTCCATCTCGGCATCTGGAGCTTGCGGCTTAGACGCCGACAAGACACCATTTGAATAATAATGCTACACACATTACCATCATCATCATCATCATCATCATCATCATCATAATCATCACCAGCATTTACCATTAGCTCGGTTCGAGGGTACTCGATCCGGGGGCAATAGAAAGGACGATTGCTTGCAAAAGGGCATCATCGAGGGAGTTTGGAGCTGGAATGCGAGTCATCAGCTGGATTTGTTTTCGTTCCATCTCGCCCAAACCAAACAAACGCTCGAAGGGGTGGTTATCTGTGTCTTTTTTTCCTTCTGTCTCTCTCTCTCTCTCTCTCTCGCCCCGTGACCATCCATCCATCCATCCGTTATCCATGATCGGTACCCCATGATGGCCGGTTTGCAATTAAAACATCCCACAAATCGGGTACCGGACCCCGGTTGAAGTGGTTTTAAGATTGGATTTCCATCATTTTAATTATGTTGGAAAATGGTTCGAAGTGAACAGCAGCAGCAGCACATATCGTCATGCGCCACACACACAGTGGTAGGCAGTAGTAGTAGGGGTAGTAGAGGTACGTTAGTGTCGGCATTCTTGATCTCCTTCGTACATCGAGCACCGGCTAATGGACGGAGAAGGTACGTCCGAGTACGTCAACACTACGGGCCAGGGCACACGCACCGAAGCGAAGAAGAAGCAGTCCAGCACAGACATCATGTGGGAGTGCTTTTGATGGAAGCAATTAAAAGCTTCTCCTTCCGAACGGGGGCTTCGGGGCTCCGATCCATCGATCCTGGGCGTCCGCTAAAAGGCAAAGTTTTATCCTGCGAACTTCCGATTGACAACTGGACCAACCCAACGACGACGACGACGTCCGCGATGGCGACAACTGGACCACGACGTCGAAGACGAAGACGAGGGAGTCAGCTAAATGAGCAACTTTTGCACACGAACCTCCATCATCCTCCAGCATCACACCTCTCGTACCGGTCGTTCCGGGCGACATTGTGGCGCCACCGAAGACGCCATCGCGCAGGAGAGCGAAAGTGAAGCAAACGGACCGACATCGACATCGGCATCGGCATCGGCACATCGGCTGTGGACTAACTTCATCAAATTTTATGCTTCCCCCCGGCAGACGGTGAGGGCAAGCTTTACCCCGCCACCCGGTGTGTCGTGTTGCGTTTTGCGTCTCACGTCATTTCCCGCTGCTTCGTAAGCAACGGAGGTCCCTCCGGTCGAGAGTTACATGATGGTCGCTAATCGTGCGTCAAAGTTTACGTAATGATTTGCTCTTCCGCTCCGCCTCTTCGTCTTCCCTTTAGTCTTGTTGCGGTGTGCGTGTGATCGCGAAAAAAAAAACAGGTGAACTTGGTGATGGCGGAGAAGGAAAGCCTCACTCCCCGGCGACACAGGTGAGTACGGTACCGGTGTTTGCTTTACTTCATCGACATCGACATCATCAGACTGAAGTTGACAGTTCGCGTAAAGAAGTTGTCGTAGTCCGTGGCTTGTATTGTCGGAATCTTTGTCGGAAAGTCTGCTGGCGATAGCATGGAAATCCCACGATGGTCCCGGTCTCGAGTTGTATCGCGTCTGCTGCGTGCAGTGTGTTTGTTGCGAGCGTATTAAAGCTACTAGCTGCCTCTTGATGGTCTGTGTGAGACGCTTGCACAAATTAGGGGCGCACACAAAACCCATCCGCCGTCACGTTTGTCGGATGTCGACCATCCTATTGACAAGTTGGGAGTCGCGAGCGCCTACTGTGTTCCGGGCCGGGAAGAACCTCGCATCGCTCATCAGTGCGCATGGAAAACTCGAGCATCTCGAGTGCGAGTCCGGGGGTTTTCCTGCCTTTTTTTCTTTTCTCTTTTTGCAATCTTGACACAAACGCCCGCCGTCGACCAACCAACCAACCAACCGACAGAATGGTGAAAGCGGGACTGCCAATGGGAAAATGGAACACAGCAATTAGTCCCCACGTGTGAGTGTGTGTGTGTGTGAGTGTGCAACGAGCAAGCATACCGTCAGCTTTGGGTTCGTGTTCGAAAGAGCGCGGTTTCGAATTCAGATTCAGTCCCAGGCATACAATCCTTTCCTATTCACGGAACAACTGTTTCTCTGCTTCCGCGAATGAATGAGGGGGGGGGGGGGGGGCTTCTGGTGAGTAGCGCAAGGAGAGGCCTTTTCGGTTTTTTGTCTTTCTATCGTGACGTGCGCCAGCTCACTTATCATCGTCTTCGCAGCATACCTCGTCGTTGGCGTCGTTGTCGACGCTGGAATTGAAGCCAAAGTCTCGGCAAAGTCCCAATGGCGTCATGGTATCCTACTGCACACCGACCACGTCTCTGTGTGTGTGTGTGTGTGTGTGTGTGTCTGTGTATGTGCCTGGTTGGTTTTTGTCGCATTGTCACCAAATACTGAGGCAATGTGCGGCCTAAGTTGGTGTAGATTAGAAAAGAGGTTCGCACATACACACAATCCCGACGATCGGACGGTGCGCATGAGATTCCATTCCGAGTGTGAGAAGTAGTAGTAGAACTGTAAATTATTAAGCGAACGCTTTACAGCACGCCATCGCCATCGCCATCGCCATCGTCGTCCTGCCCACGATTGTCGTCATTGTTTGGCACACCGTTCGGGGTTCTATATAGTTGGCGTTCTTGTTGCTGAACGAAACGTGTTCGCGATAAGCAAAAGTCACGTAACGTAAATGCAGCCCGTCGGTTCGACGGTTTCACCGGTTTTCCCCGGGGCGCGAACGGATGTTGCGAATCCCCTTTGGGGACATGCCCTATGCCAGGCAGCGCGCGCGTGTATGTGTGTGTGTGTGTTCCAGTTGTTTTTCCTCGAATTCGGAGTGTGGCTTTTTGCGAAAAGGGTACACTGGAACACTCGTGCAGCGGTACAATTGATGGTGTGTATTTTTGGGGTGCTAACGCATTTTCGTTTTCATTTCCCTCCACAGGCACACATACACACAGGCAGAGCCACAGACACAAGGCCACTGGCGCAGAACAGGAAGAGGAACGGGAGCAGCATTGGACCACTAAATCGATTTATGTAGGTTTTGAGGTCAAACAGAACCGGTGGCAGCAGCAGCAGCAGCAGCAGCAGCTAGATGCCAGCATGCCATGAAACCCGGAATGCCAGATCGAAGCTGAAATGATCTGGCCGCAGCGGAGCAAAAAGTCGTCGCAGCTACAACAAGACTAGATCCTCTTCCGTAGAGAGTCGCGAATATCGTTGCAACGCCGCCGTCGCCGTAGTAACGGGTGCGCATCGCAGATCGTGACGCAATCGAAAGGGAAAGGGAGGAAGGGAGGGAGGGAGGAGACCCGTGGGCGTGGGCACCACCCCGCATTTCCTGAAAATTGGATAATAAATTGAGCGACACAAATCAAATTTAGATCCCCGGGCGGGCGGGTGGATGGGCGTGCAGGAAAATTCGATCAGGAAAAGTGAGTAAATTCCAACCGACCAGAAGCAGACGCAGGGCGGCCGCATCGTGGTGGTCCGACGTGATGACGTCGCCGCCGGAGGTGGGCCTTGAGCTCGGTGCTCGGTCCTCGGTGGACCAGCTTCCGGACTCGGTTCTCTTCTTTTCGCTTTCTTTCTTCGTTCCTGGAACCTGGAACCGCATCTGGTGCATCGTCAGAATTCGTCTTGGTCTTGGCGTTCGAGGCGCGCTTGCCGTGAGCAGTCGACAAGGTTTGCCAAAGGCCACCAGCGATGTGCCGGTGGAAGGGTGGGAATGATGATCAATATTTTAAAAAATCAATTTTACACAAATCTACGATTCGCTCGACGCGCTCGACGACGACCCGGGGCCTGGGGTTGTTATCGGACCAATTCAAACCTTCGGACCATCGGATCATCCTGCCTTCCATGTCTGCCTGTTATCGAAAGCGGGATCATAGTTAAAGGAAGAAATTATCGTTGGCTTTCGAATGGTTGGATAATAGAATGGGAGCAGATGGTCTATGGGCCATTTTTTTCCTTCCGTTCTTCGGAGAACTCTGTCAGTCGTTGGTCACGGCAGGGGAGCAACTTAGCAACCGGTTGGACCAGTGCATTCGGGGAAACCTCTCCGTCCCAGGTGTCTACACCTTTCACCTGGTCTCCCCCCAATGTTATACCACGAGGTCATCAATCTGCCCTCCTGCGGTGTCTTTCTAATTAACAAAAGTGCAGAGCACCACCGGTGTGTTGTGCAGCACCGGAAAGCCGGAAAATAGTTGGCCATAAGTTTTGTATACAGTTCCTGGGATTTCCCTAGACTTTCGGTACCTTCCCGTTTTATGCCTTTTATGCTTTTATCTAACCGAATTGAAAGGCAGGAAAAGTTGTCCATTTTCGACGCTCCACCTTCCACGTCCAGCGCGCCAGTAACAGTAGAGCAGTAGCAGCTGCTGTCTGATATTTGTTTGTGCCCCATGGTCACGGAGCACTATACACTGGGAAAGTGTTTCCAAGTATCTCTCCTCCCGGTGAAGGTGCACAAAGTTCGCCCGAAAGATGTTGTGCTGAAGGTTCCTGGAGAGAGTTTCGGTAGAGGTATGGCAGCAAAACTAGTATTTACTATCGTTTTACGGGTTGAATTGAAAAGCTTACATCCAACAGCACCGCAACGCAAGCATCCCCGATCCGATAACCGCTAACCCGGACAATCTTCCCCCGGCCCAGGGAGCACACAGATAACGCATTCCAGCCAGCCAGCCGAGGGTATTCTGCAGTAAAAAGGCGGAAAACCGAATTTATCGGGAAAACCCGGTCTCGCCAGTCTCGGCACAACCACAACCACGATCTGTCTCAAGACGCTGTGGTGGTGCTGCTGCTGCTGGTGGTTTTGCGTGTCTGGGGGGAAAACTTTTAATCTGATCCGAAGTTTTGCGGACAGCAGCGACCGGCACCGGGAATGCATTGCATCGGACTCTCTCGCTCTCTTTCTCTCTCCGAGAACTCGATACTTGATACCCTGCGGGACATCGCTTTTTACCGAGAATGCCGGATACTGGCGAAGGACGACTACAAAGCAGTCAACTTGTTTCGAATCCGGAAACTCCCGAGCCGCTGCTATCGGTTCGGGAATCGAGGACTCTTTGTGCTGCATTCGATAGGCATCGGCTACATTGTGCATTGTGCTCGACGTTGCATCCACCAATGTAGCGCCGGTCCCGGAAAATGAGGCTGCCAGTAAATTAGGGCATTAATGAAGCAATTGAAATGTAAATTTACCCAGCGCGCAGGAACGAAAGGAAAGAGTACAAGAAAAATGCCCGCTCCCGGTGGATGATTTCGCAAATTTGCAATTTTCCTTCCTGGAGCGTGAGGGGCGTTGGAATGTAGGGCGACCGAGTCGCGACCGAACGTATGTGTGCACGGTCAAGGAGTGAGTTTGTTGGCGGACCAGAATACCGGCATCACCACGGTAGGTCAAGTGAGCACCAGCCCCGGCACCAGGACTCCAAACGAATCGTAAGCGGCATCATATTCGGGCAGGTCATGCATCCCCGGACCCGGGCCAGGCCCGGTCTAGCTGGACGACCGCTGGAACCGCCCCGTTGCCATCGCGTTCGTCGTTGCATCGTGTTGTCGAAGGATTTTCTTTTTCGTTTTCGTCCAAATACTCTCTGCATTCTACTTCACAGCCTGCTCTACTTTGCTGGTGCTGATCGACTGACGGATGCATATGCTGGTGGTAGCGGTGCACACACGCTGGTGATGGTGTAGGTGAAGTGGCCGTAGGTTAAAAAAAATCATAGAAATCATAAAGCTCTCGGCACCGAACCACTCCACTACGGCTTGGGGAACGGTTTGTTTGATTGAAATTCCAGCTGGCGGCACCGAGGCACAGCATGCATTTCATGCATGTGTTCCGGCCTGGTCGAAAATGAAATTCCGTTTCGCAGCCTTTTCCACACTACCATGGTGGCGTACTACGAAGGACGCGCGTCCTTTACCGGCTGGTTTACTTTTGTTTTCTAAAGTTTTCTCTAGTTTGCCAGTTTGGCGAAGTGGTCTTGACTCGTTTAGCACTTGATGGACAGTGACCATTTTGTAGCAAATGGTAGACCTTTGTAGTGCAGCTGTTTTGAGTTTGCAGCGTAGTCGGTTGAAATACTCTCACTAAAGTTAAACACGAAATGCTGTAAAGGTGTTTTTATTGATTGTATTGGCCTTTTTTTGTATGGGCTTTTTTTATTGATTGTATCTGTGAATATTTACATATGAATTCCAGAAAAGCTGTTGATATTTACTTATTTGTATTGATGTAATATTTTTACAATAATCCAACATACTTTCGAAGAAGATCGATGAAATATAGTTAAATACTGTTTTATTTAGCTGTACCATTTTCATCAAAATATGATGTTGGTTAGATCAACTATGGCCACAATTGATTCCTTTTCCTCTTTTAATCCGATTTAAAGGGTGATGCGATATTTTATAATATTTTTTCCATTTTTTTAAACGAAAAATGTTATAAGAACTCTATCAAAAAACATTCATTGATACTTTATTCTCAGATTTTCAATGAAACTTGATGTTTTTGCAAAATTGCTACCAAAATCGAACAATTAATAGTAAAAAACGTCATGGAAGAACCTAAAGAAACTATTTGTCTAACTAAAGAACATGAATCGTTACATCTTAACTTGAAATATGATGGTTCCTTACAAAAAATCCTCAAAAATTAGATCTTTTTGGTCCAAAATTATCACAGTTTTCACTGTAAAAATAGATTTTCATACAAAAAACAAAAAAAGCTTATTGGCCAATGCATTAACGCTCAAATAACAGGTCGATAAATTAACCGAAATCATATAAGGACGCTTGCACCATGCATGCACTCACGATGAATAGAGAATGGATCCATCGGTGTGCAAATTAGATAACGAATCGATTCTTTGCTTTCCCGCAAAGTGTGCCAAACATCGCGAAAACCCCACCCGCAATCCACCATCTGTCTTGCAAAGGACGAAAATCATGCTGGGTGAAAGCGGGTCCGCGCTAGCGACAACGCACCATTGCCCTCCATCGTCAACATTATCGGTTACACGCACTTCCTTCAGCGGTAGAGGACCAGACCGAATGACTGCTACCGTGTCGTCCATTTTCGTCAACCACCTGATCGTAGAAGTCTTCCGCTTCCCCGGTGTGTCATCAGCGCGAGAAGAACGCGTTTTTTTTTAGCTGTTGTTGAGCTACTCTCTCGCGGATTCGATGGTTTCACCGTTCCGATGACGAACGGAATCAACCAAATCCGCGCCATCGTTTGCGCCATTGGTTGGTGTCATGCCGAGCCTGCTGCCCGATTCGACGTCCGATATGGCCGCGAATGATGCGGATGCTGATGATGTGACGATGTGACAAATGGATTCATCAACGCTATCGAGCCTTCTGGCGCGAGATTGGATCATGCGGACCGTTTCCGTCCAGCATCAAAGCAGCAAAGGACCAGACCAGAACCAGCCAGCTGGCCAGCAAAAAACCGGGTGTAGGAAGAGGAAAAGGTGCGACGACATCCCTCGGCGTGACACGTACGTGTCGTCGATCTGTGGGAATCGAAAGTGACCGACATCGTCCCGGATCACCCGCAAGGGGAATACAGAAGGCACCACCACCACCACCACCACCACTGGGGATTTGCAATCATCAATTCATGAGAATTGTTGCAATATGTGGATGATATTGATGAAGGCCACCACCGACGATGACGACGACGACGACGACGACGACGATGGCTTGACTTCTTCGATCCGGAGCGAGATGCGCTCATTGAAATGCATTGGATGTGGCATCGATGCTCCATCAGAGACAGCGAAACGAGGGGGGTTTTCACTCCACTCCGAGTCGGTCGATGTATATCGAAGCGCAATCTCTAGCTCCAAGCTCCAAGCGTTTTTTTTTTGCATGACGTTTGCCACACTTTAGCGAGCACGGCTGCGCTGCGCTGAAGCCGAAGCTGAGCTGAGTGGATACAGTTGTCATCAAATGATCCGGCACCTTGACGCAGACCGGTACCGGCAGTGCGACTGAAGCAGCCTCACCTCAAGCCACACCGAACACGCGAACCACACAAGAAGACAATATCTCTAGGTCCCGTCACCTAGAGTCGGTGAGTTCATGGTTCACTTTGCAGCATGTCAATACTATTTAAATAACCTCCTCGGAACAGGGTTGACTGCCATAATGGTGGCAAGAACTCGCCCGCCCCGGATCGGTGACCAGAAGTGCAGAGTCAATAAGTGGTTGCCACGTGGCCTGCTTAGAAGCGATTCCAGGGAGTGAACCAGGGATAAGTGCCAATAACTCTTGGATCGATCGATTTAGGGCACATGTTTGAGCACCAGGGGGGTAGCATAGGCGTTAATGCAAAATGGAGATATTGGAAGGGTTTTCGGGGGGTTTTACGTCACACACACACTCATACAGACATGGTACCGATGGGAACCATATGGTGCGTATAGTTTTGCGACATAAAGCGGCTCCCTAAAGCTCCACGGAGACTAAGGCTACCCGAAAGTTTCCAACATAATGTTACCACACCATATGCTGCGGGAAGGTGAGGCCAGATTATGGAAAACGCACAACAGGTTGGCATATGGGGCTTTCAAAAACTGGAATCCTGGCACAGCCCTGTGCGCGTTTGTGTGTGTGTGTGGTAACCGGGAGTAATGCATTAATTTTCTAATTTATATTCATCCCTACTGTGGTTCCGGCAGGCGTGACGAAGGCTGGTACAAGGGAATGAAGGGAAATGGCACAAGTTTCCATTCCGCCCTCGCTTTTATAGGCCTTAATGAGAACCATTTTTGGCTTCATCAGGTTTCGCAGCGAGTCCTTCGTCCGGAATGCCGGGCGTTGCAGCTTCAGCTCGGAAGCTGGAGTGGAGAGACGACAATACATCAACGCAACCTTCCCGGCACAAGCCCCGGGAAACCCCGGGAAGAACAAAACTGACAAAATGACAGATCGGGGAATAATATTCACCGCCCGAACCGCCGCTTTTAAGGCCCAGTTCCGACCGAAAATCTTCGGACCGACTACTACTTTCATTCATATTCATGAACGTCACACATGCCACACAGACACACAGCTCCACTTTACTTCCCGTTAAGGAGGTGCCGGTAAGGAGTGCGTGGGATTTGGGAATGAATCACCGAAGGCCACCATTCCGGGGGGGCGATAAACAACAGGACCGTCCGGACGTAAGAGTAATGACTCCGATTGGACATGGAGAGGAGAGAATGTGGTGTGGCGGTGAGAGTGATTTCTTGGAAGAAACTTTACCAAACACTCTCACGCCTCTCGCCTCTCACCAACTTTTGCTATTACTTGAAACGTTCACATTCGGCTCGAGGATGGGTGTGGGGTCTATGCTGTGTAATCTCTTTCGTTGATGAGTTTTTAAGAAGTTGCACGATGAGCATTGGTCGCCGCTATCGATGTCACTCATAATTCAGCACTTCAGCCAGCCAGTCAGCGGTGAAAGGGATTTGGCTTGACTTGGCCACGAGCCGGCCACGGGATGTAATGGAAGCTGACAGCAAAAGGAATCCCGAGGAACGGTAACCGAGGAATCGAAAAGTTCGACCCAAGACGTTAAAATCTTTCCAGTCCAAGAACTGGGCCGACCGGACGGATCTTTTCTCATTTCTGCGCTCTTTCTTTCTGCTCCTTGGCGCGAAGGACCAACGTCTCGGGTTCTCGAACTTGGCGTTGCAAACGAGAGCATTGCACACTGCGTCGTCGTCGGCCCTCGGGGTCGTCGGATTTCTTAAAGCGATTCCTTTTTGCTTCCGTTTTTTCCTCCTAAAGACCATCATCTCGGCAATCGAATCCTGTATGTGTATTGCGAGTGTGTGTGTGTGTGCCTCGTTCTCGGCGTGTGGCGCAACTGTTTGTGACGGTAATTGTGGCAGCTTGGCAGTGTTTATGTTTCGCGCTCATTGCATTGCAGCACACCAAAGTTCGTGCGAAAGAAACCCCCGCCCGGAAGGCGTTGTTGTGAACAATTTGTCTAAAATTGAAATCGATTTTTGTGCTCGGTTCGGCGCACGAACGCGCACGGACGCCCGTTATGAGCTGCCAAATGTTTTCACAACATGCCACTGCCGGCGGTGTTGGTGGCGACGGCGGCAACAGCGAACTAAGTACGTTCCACGAGATGAGGCTGCTCGAAACGGCTGTGCTCCGAAACTCCGTGGGGAAAGTTTACTTTCGCTTAGCACTGTTTACCACGGGTACGCGGGGCGTGAGATGAGGGGTGGAAGCCCTTTTTCACGTACCCCGTACGGTTATGTGTGAGCGGGGAAAATGAAGAGAAGGAAAATTGCTGGCGGCCTGGGGCCGGGGGGAGAATCCAGCAATTGATTGTAATCAAATTAATTGAGTGGGTTGGCCCGTTCGTGCGACGGAAGCAGCGAGGTCCATGACGATCGACGAGTGTCGATTCCGGCTCGGCTTGGGTTACTGGGTGGTTGCTGAGGGTGGCTGGAATGTAAGGAATGGCTGGAGGGTCCATGGAAAATGATACTTCCATCCGTTTTCCATCGGAAAACCCTTCAATTATTTGCCATTTTCCAGTGTGGTGCTGATGGTAGGTTGGGAGCTTGGTAATGAGTGGTTTGATGGCCACGCCTGGCCTGGAACAACCGGTGCCGAATGGAGCCGCATCTGTTCCGCTCATGAAACTTAATACGACGACGTCAAGGATCACGTGTAATCGAGAGCTTGACTTGTCGGCTAAAAAGTGTATTTAAGTTGACCCTCCCTCCGACTCTGCTCCTTGCCTTCCTCTGGTCCTTCCCTGTGGTCAACATCTTGAGAAAGGAGACTTTTGTTTACCCCTTCCAAAAACGAAGAGATTCCGAAAGGATCCATTATGCTGCTGCTGCTGCTGCTGCTGCAGTAGTACCGACGGGAACAAGAAGCTAATACCGTTGAACCAACCAAGGAACACGACGGCTCCTAGGGCTCTAGTGGTTGTGTTCTAGCTACACATTCGCTCAAGTGGTGGCGTTCGGTTCCATTGGGGTCATTGCAAATCCTACCGCTTCCTGTCCTGACCTGGCACCTGGCCAACGATCCAGGCCAGGGGGGGGGGAAAAGGAACTAAATCCTTTTGACCCAACAGCAGAGGAGTGTCTGCTAGTTGGTTAGTGCGCTAACTAACACTCTCGTGAGGCTGGACGTGTAAGTGAGATGAAATTGGAGCCAGGCCGACAGCCTTTTCGTCCGGACTTCAATTCCGGGCCATTGCAGACTGTATAACGGAGCGTTCCGTTCCGTTCCATTCCATTCCACTCGGTTCCGTATTAAATCTGCTCCACATGCAAAGATGTTGCCAAAAGTGAATCCTATGGCCGTTTGTTTGTCGGCAGTAGCAGCAGTAGACGTGAAGCCCCTTTTCTCGGCAACATTATTGCCAGTGAGAAATACAGGAGGGTCCAAAAAGGGGGACCGGGGGCCCGGGGGCCTCCTTGCCGACAATTTATGATCGCTTGACTGCGGCTGCGGAGGTCACAAATGGGTGAGACGATGCGTTGTAAAGGAATTTACTTCATGCCGGTTGAGTCGGGGCGAGATCGAAGCCGAAATGAAATCCGAACGTCAATGGCGTCTGTGGCCCTAGCTGCCATCGGCATTGGGCACAATCATCGATTCAGACAGATAGAAAGAAGGGCTCCTTGTTGGTTGGTTCGATGTTGTGGTCTATTGGATGATATGAGCTCAGTAATTGTGTGTGTGTGTGTGTTTGTCTTCCGGTTGGTGGTTACACTTCTTTGTTACGCAAAATAACAGAGCCTTTCTGCTCACTGGATGTCACTGTAATGAAAAAAATGCAATAAATCCAAGTCCCTCTCTCCCTCCCTTTTTCTTCTCCCCTCTCCTGACACATTGAGGTGCATTTGAAAGTCTAATTTAATTATTTCATCTTCGTGACATACGAAGCGAGAACGAACGAGGGGACCGCTGTCATCGGTGCAGTTTGCAATTCTCCACTGCTGCAGTCTTCAACTGCACTGCACTGCACTGCACTGGTGGCCGCTTTCCGGCCAAAGTCACGTATTTTATATGTGGGGCAGCTCGACTACATACTTCCTTCTTCCTTCTTCAAATCGGTCCCCCTCGTCTCGGTGGCTTGGGATTGCTGAAAAGTTATTTCAATCGCACGCCGCCATTGCTAGCATGAGCATGTTTTTCGAAAATTCCTACCCCGTCTTTTACTCATTCCTTTAGATGCGGTTCGCACACACACACACACACTCTGCTGCTGCTGCTGCTGCTACCGAGCTGGTGAGGCCCTTAACATCATCATGTGCAACATGCATTGTCGTAGACGCACTACAGGCGATGTGGTGCCAATTGTATTATCCTTGACATGCCCGACAGAGGGAGAGATAGTGAGAAAGGAGCCCGGAAGCCAGCCAGCCAGCCAGCCAACCAGCCAGCTAGGGCCACAGCAACTTTGCAACACGTGATTCGACAGATCATTTCACGGTACGGCACCACCACCAACACCACCAGCAGCACTACCAGCAGCAGCAGTAGTAGCAGCGGACTGCCTGACATGCCGTATGCTGGTGAGAGATTAGAAAGTGTCGAGAATATGTTGCGGAAAGCGCATCTTGCATATCTCCAGCCCAGAACCCTTTCTCTTGACCTCCTTTTCCGGGTGTCACTTTTTACTGCAGCTGCTCTCGTCAAAGATGGCTACGATGATGATGATGATGATGACGACGACGACGACGACGACCACCACGATGCCAACCATGGGTCGGAAGCTTGAGTGCAGCACCTTCCGGAGTGTGACCGGTTCCGGGCTTGTGTTTCCTCACCCCGGGACACCTCGAAATCCCCACGCCCCTCTGATGCCGATGAGCAGCCATAACAAGCGGAGGTTTTGGAATGAGATGAGATGGAATGAAAATTTGTCATATCAGCTCCTGTCAGTGCTGGCAGGCGAGGCATCTCGGCGCGGGAAGGGGCCCGGCGTCTTTCGACGGTCTATTCAGAACCACGGATGGTGAGCTCTTGTTACTTTGTAGCATTTTTAAGCACGAATCCCAGTACAGTGCTGCTTGATACCGAACCGAAACGGAAGCGACTGAAAGAAATTAGTCGGATGGTGGCATGCCAGGAGTGTTTGCACCAAGAATCGTTATCACGTGCGTATTGTAGATCCGCAGCGTGCACTCCATGTGTGCTTGTGTGTGTGTGCATGTGTGCGAAACACTGAACAATGGGTTCGGTAGCTCTCTCTCGTGATGCTTATGAATCCGGAAGCGATTCGAACAAGCGGCCATGCGCCTCCATCGCATCGCATCGCATCGTATAGCATCGTATAGCGGTGCTATATCTGCTCGGAGAGTACTTGCCACTGGCACGGGGTGCTTTTACGATTATTAGTTTCCAAAGTAGGCACGGCACGAACAATGCGAGTATGTAAATCAAAGCATACTGTGCACTGCGCCTCCCATGTTGTTGCCACTGCTGCTGCTGCTGCTGCTGCTGCTGCTGCTGCTGCTGCTGCTGCTACTCCAGTGTGATGTGGTGTGAAACAACAAGCGTGAAACATGGTAGCCAAACAGAGCATGATCGAAGGCATGCCCCGTTGGTCGGCCTTACACTACTACTTCATCCCGCAAACCATGCGTGCTTGTTTCCGGCCTGGTCTGGTACCGGGTTGGGACTAAATTATGATGATGCTCGAGATCGACGCCGGAGCTCCCAGCAGCCGTTCCCGCTCTGTCTCTTTCCCTTTGTCCTTCTCTCTCTCTCTTTCTCTCACACACGCAGTTATCACACTCTCAACACGGGGTTCGATTTCATGTTAGATTTGTTCCATTACTCACACACTTCAAACAAAAAAAAGTAAACTTGAACAGTGCAGAGTAGAAGGGGTGGTGGTACCACTGTATTATGCGGTTTTTATTGCAGTTTTAGTTCTATTCGCGAGCAGACAATAAAAATGCAGAATATTAGAACAAACAGTGCATAGGTCCCTGGCAGGGCAGGGAGGGCGAAAGGTGGGAGTTTACGGGGTTAAATGCGCGTTGCTGCCAGTGGCCCAACCCCGTTCGAGTCGATTGAACCGCCGGAGGACGGCGTAAGTTATGGAACGCACGTTCACATCCGGTTCGCGAACAGAAATGGTGCAGCGCCGGCTGGTACTTTGTGCTCGAATTCGAATATCAATTGCAGCAACCCGCGAGTCCCACGATTGGTGTTTGTTCCGCTGGCAGTTCCGCGACTGGATTGCGTTTTGAAATTGGTGTGTGTATGTGTGTGTGTGTGTTTTTTTTTCATTTGTTTACGAAGGAAACGATTTAGCAAAATAGTGCGATTGTGCGAATGTGTTTGAATGCACCCGGACACTTGTTATTGCCGGGGGGATTCGATTGGCAGATAGATGGACTCTTTTATCTTGATTTCATTCCCGCGAAAGGGTTTAAAAACGTTATTTACAGCTAAACAATCTACGCACTACATATTTCATGCTTCCATATTTACTTATCAGGCATTACCACTATTGCTCTGGTTTCATATGCTGTAGAAATAACTTCAAATGTTCCTAGTACAGTCTTCCTTTAGCTTGTTCAGTTGAAAATATTTGGAATCAATGTCGATACCGTCGCTCCATTTCAATCTGAGCCTACCAGGTACGCCATAAGGCATCAGAAACACTTATTTAGCTTAAGGGGGGCTTCGGTATTTTATTTTATTTCTTCGCAACTACTTTTTATATTCTTTTATGAAAGCTTATTCTTTATAGAGTATTGTGTAAAATTTTGGGATCAATCGAAGCATATGGATTTTTTAAATTCCACATTTCATACAAAGCACAATGCATCTCGTAACTTTGAATTGCGTTTCCCAAAAACCTGCGTTTTCAAAGTCGGTGCCCATCGTAGCATGAAAACTACTGGCGCGATTGATTTAAAATTTTGAACACTTAATTTGTACACTGTTTGCCAGGTAGCCCCGTAGAATTTTTATGAAAGTGATTGATACCTTTTTTTTAATATTTTTTTAAAATTATGTAATGCTCGTTGTTTGAGGCAACATCGAAAAAAATCATCACTTCACTCTACTTCAAAAATCTGCCAAAAATCAAAAAATGGGAAATTCAACAAAAACTCGACGAGGCTACCTGGATAAATTTCTAATGTAACAAAAGAATGTTTATTTGTATATTTCTGAAGGCCTAGCACGTGGCTACGATGGGCACCGCAAAAAGTGCATTTTTGCAAACTCGACTTGCTAGATTTGATGCCATGAACGTAATTTTGATCAAATCTTTCCCAAAATGGAACCAAATATTATTGAAAAGTTGTAGTTTTATATGGCATACACTTGGACAAATAATGTTAAACTGTTTCTTTGCTAAAAATCGTCAAAAATAAGCCTTTTTTTAACCCGAAATAACTTTTAACTAAACAATGTTTAAAAAAAAGATGAAATTAAACTCACTTCCTACTTTCCGATTTCACTTCTGAGTAGCAAACTGACAGATAAACGCTTCGACATGGATACAATGTGAACTAGATCGGTGCCCAACTATCATGTCGCCTACTCCGTCCCAACAGCTGCTAGGATAAATCAGAATACCTCGAAAGGACACCCTCACATTACATCAACCCCCACCCAGTAGATTGGTAATTAACGAAAAAAAGGGCGCGTACAAAGTTCACTGAAACGTAAATGTGACACCAGCAACAGGTTAACGGGATCTGACGTGACCTCAACCCCTTTTTTACGAGGCAGAAAAAGGAAGCCCTCCCTTCACCCTTAACACAGCCGGGGGGATACAGCGTGCTAATCGCAAAACTTTATCTACATAATGCATGGCGAATGCTGGTGTGCGATGATGTCTGCACGCACTACACGGCGCAGCTATTAACGACGTTCAATTCCTCCACCATAGTATAGTTGGTCACATTTCTCCAGCAGCAGCAGCAGCAGCAGCAGCAGCAGCATGGACAGTATACACACTTCCAGCTGCTTCGTGGAGCTCACCGTACAGCGGAGCGTGCGGCTGCGCGCAAACGAACATCATCGCGTCACTCACCCAAAAGCGGTTCAGTAGCGGCGGGCAAACGAATTGGCCAACCGACCGACCCTTCTCAGTCTCGTTTGGAACCTCGGCCCGTCTACATCTCCCTGGGAAACGGCGGGAGGAAACAAAACAAAAGGGAACATACGAGGTGCGTTGTGTGCGTGTGTGTCCGTGCGTGTGTGGCCAATTGCCAACGATCGTGTTTGTGGGGACTGCTGCATGGTGCGAGTGATTGCATTGATTGATCGCATCCCTTAAACCACCAACCCCCACCCTCGGCCGGTCAAAGTAGCATCACGATCGCACCCCCTTCGGACACCCTTCGGTGACCCTCGGTGCCGGGTCGGATGCATACACACACACCCTTGGCTAAAGTGAGAAAGTAGCGCAGACACAAATTGAAGATTGATGGTTTGACGTTGGCTGGCTGGCTGGCTGGCTGGCTGGATGGACGTTTCGATGCGCATTGCGTTATCTAGTGTCCACTTCCGCGTGTCCAACGTGTGTGTGTGTGTGTCTGTGACGTTTGTGTGACGTGTTCCAGTGTCTTAAGAGAGAGAGGTAGAGAGAGAGAGCGCACCCGCGGTCGTCGGTAATTCAATTTATTCGACATAAGTGGGGTGCTCTAGTGGGTGCAAGTGGTTTCGGTGGTTGTGCACCCCCGGGGGGAGGGATTTCCTGCGGCGCGGCGAGTGGTGTTCGCTGTGAGATCGTTGGTTCACTAATTAAGCGTCGCGTAGCGTGCAAAGTTGTACCTAAATGTGAAACGAATCGCCATCTCTTGGCCCCGTTGTTGAATGTCGATTTGAAGTCGAAGTCAAAGTCAAAGTCGAAGTGTTCGTCGCCGTCGTCCACGTCCACGAATGTGGCTCGATAGTCGAATATAATCCAATTAATGGGACGCGTTCGGTGCCACGCGCTCCAGAGGCCGATGGGGCGCGCTGTATAACAACAGGAAGTGTACCGCAGCCGCAGTCCGCGTGCACGCGCTCGTGTGTGTGTGTGTCTGGTGATCCTCTTGTGTTTCCTGCAAAGTTTCGCGCAAAACCGTGACGCAACCGTGGTCGGTGTTAAGGGCTCGTAACGGTCTTTACACAGGCGTAAAGCAACGCTAGCAACGTGCCAGCCATAGCGCATGCATAATTGCACATTTATCCACCGCGCGAGGAAATTCCTACCAAGCAGCGAGCATTACGAAGCATTGCGTGTGTCCCTTCCGCTTCCAGGGACGGCTCATTAGCACACCTTCCCGGGGGTTTCCGGGAGCTTCCGAAAGTGAAGGCGTTCGTTACGTTCGCCTGCTACAGCCTGTAACTGCAACTGCAACTGCAACACTGCAACACTGCAACAGGAAGGATACGAAGCGACGGTACGGCACGGATGGTGACAATGATTACTCCCCGGATTACCATGTCTCGGATGCACTTTGGATTCAATTTCCTGCTACGGCTGCTGGTGCTGGTGCTGGTGTTCGCTGTCGGTAAGTAAGCGTCTGTCGGGGGAATGCCAAGAAGTTACTAATTGGATAGAGTCGAGGGGAGGACACGGCTCAGCGAAGAGCTTCGCGGTTTTTGACCGGCTCGCGACGAATGCACGGCATAACCGTTTACAATGCCCGTCTCCTCCTCTGGATAAGAATTTAGAGCGGAACAAAGACAACAACACACTCGTGAACGAACGACCGAAAAGAAAGCAAAAAAAAATGGTCGCGAAACATTCACACGCCGTTTGTCTCAAGGTCAGACGTCAGACAAAAAAAAAACACGTGGCCACCGTCTAATGCTCGGTTCCGTTTAGCCACTTCCGCTGCACCAGATGTTGTGCCACGGGTAGCGAGCATAATCCGGCTCGGTTCGTCTTCCGTCGCTTGCACGCGGTATCGTTGACGGCTTATGCTGCAGCCAGCCAGTCAGCAGCATGGATTATGGACGCACGAGGCCGAAAGGGGAAAGGGCGTGAATACGTTCAGGGCCATCATCCGCGAAGTCAGCAACCTCCCGTTGCTGCTGTTGTTGGGCGCGTCGAAGCATGCAACAGTGCTGCATCTGACACCTCCTACACTGTACACGACTGCGCTTGTGATTCATTGTGACGCAAAGGGGGAAGACTGGAAGCCGAGTGGAGGTATGCAAATCGAGTTTATGTTCTATTCTTGGCCGCAATGTGTCGCCTTCACGCGTTCATCTCATGACAAAGACATACCGCGGCCGACGACGTAGACACCGGAAATGGACCCCGGAGGTCGGCCACTTTATTGTGTGTGTGAGATGCACAACAACTGCTGCTGCTGCTGCTGCTGCTGCTGCTGCTGCTGCTGCTGCTGCTGCTGCTGCTGCTGCTGCTGCTGCTACTGATGCCGCTACAGATCGATCACGGAACGAAAAGCCGATTTCTGTCAGTCAGATGGAACAGAACGAACGGCCTAACTGGCATCTAACGATGTGCTCGTCGTTCGATTTGTTGTTGAGATTTTCGAGATTCGTCGAAAAAAAAACTCAACTGAACAGCACCGCAGCCTGCAGGACCCGGAGAGGCAGGAGTCTGGTGCCCGTAACGGGAAAAATGACAAATCGTGAATCATTTCGGTAGCGTCCTCCTGCAGTCCTCCTCGGCGGAAAGAGGCGGCCGGATGGAATCGGGACCCCGGATATTGATTAACAATGGCAAATAATTCATGCCGCACCACTTTGCTGCCTCTCTCTGCGTGTTCCAAAATGCCATTAGAATGGAGCTTCCGGTGCTGCTGCTGCTGCTGCTGCCGGTGCTGGCCCTGGCACAGCATCAGTCATGATTGATAACGTGAGCTACGGGTACCCCCCGGTAGCCGGTGCCGTTTGCCTTATCAAGGATTACAAAAGCAGCTTTTTCGGCAACGACCTAACCCAAATATGTCTTCCGCATGCTGCATGACAATCGACCAGCAGCAGCAGCAGCAGCACCAGCAGCCAGCATATATGCTGCCATGTTCCATGTGACAGAAGCAGCAGGAAAGAGCAGAAGCGATCTGGAAGAACCCCCGGTGCCAAAAACCCGAGAACTGGAGCGTATGCGAAGCAGAGCGAACGTGATGGATTGCCGAGTAGAGTAGCGAGTAGGGACGACGACGACGACGATGCTGAGGAGTAGTAGGCCATTTGAAAGCTTGCGAGAGCAGAGAGCTCCTTGGTTTGCTCGCTTTATCATTTCGCGTGTCCTCCTCGCACTGGCCTCCTTATCTTCTGATTTACAACCATTAAAACGAGTTCCAGCCCCTCCCTTCCCCGTCATTGTTCATTCATGCTCGACAACACGGACGAGGGGGCCTTTTTTCTGCAGAATTCATGATGCAAGAATGAATTTTTAAAATCTCCCTCCCCTCCCCACCAAACTATGCTCCGTTTTTGGTGGCGTCGCGCGATGACTGAAACATAAATTTAAACCCCCTAAGGAGCGGTACCACCCGGTGTCGCTTTGGTTAAATCCGGAAATTAATGTGAGCATCGGATCGGTGATGGGTCGTGGCGGTGCATCCGGCCAAGCAGCGTCGGCTAAACATAGGGCTTAAACCTCACTGCCCTTGAGTTCTGGTCCTTGCGTTCCTGAGCTGTATGGACTAACAGGTTGCCTCGTTGTCTGGTTGGTTGGTTGGCTGCATCGCATATCCATTAGAGCAACATTTATCGTGTCTGCTGCTATCAATCCTCCAATTACCCTTTCAACCAGCAAAACCTCACTCAACGGGCTGAGCTTGCAACGGTTGCCACCAGGACCTGCCTCAATAAACGATCCTCTGCCCCAAAGCCCCTATTCGAAGCGAGCAAAACCAACGATGCTGCTTCTGTGGTTGAAACTAGGGACCAAGCTAAACGATTATTTATTCATCAGCAACAGCAGCAGCAACAGCAGCAGCAACAGCAGTAGCAGCATCGAGGAAAGGGTTTCGAGATTTTTGGAGGAACAAACTTCCGGGATTTCCATGTTCCGGATGGTCGGGTGGGCGGCCGGCCGGCCGGTAGGACACAGTATTGCAACGATAAAACTTTGAAAACCCCTCGATCGGATCCGAAAGCTGAACCGAAACCCCATTTTGCAGCCCCATTTTATGCTCACACTGTAAACATCGGATCCTGGTTCAGAGAAGGAGAAGGGAGTGGGTCTAAGGGGGTGGAGGGTGTGATGCTTTTTCACAAATTTCGGTCACATTTATTTGGTTTAGTGGTGGTGTATGCTTGTGTGTGCATGTGTGTGTGTTTGGAGCGGTAAAAGTGCATTTCACTCGGATGGTCGTGTGTTTAGATCAAAGGAATTAGTTTTCCGGTCGGGCTTCTAAAGAGACAACTCGCCCCAAACCCGGTGGGGAAGAGGGGAAAGAAAGAGGGATTAGTGGTGGAAGGGAAATCAAAATGGATGTTGAATATTTAAAACTATCGTCCCGGTAAAACTCGCAGTCGAAGCAATGGGCAAGACAACGGCGGGATTTATCGCAAAACATTTCCTTCTTCACTGGCCGGGACCGACCAACCGATCCCGGCAAGCCGCAGGCCAAGGTTCGCGCTCAGTAAACAGAGGGAGGTCGGCATCGGCGGCAGCAGCAGATGCAGCAGTAGAAGCAGTAGAAGAGCAGGTAAAGGAAGATAATTCCCGGTCACTATCCACGTGCCACGTACAGAAACTGACCATAATGGAGTCCGACAATGGAACCATCGCTGGGAAATTGAGGAAAAATAAAAACTTTTTGCAACCCCCGGAGCGCAACTACCCCCCGCACAACGTCCACTTCGCCCTCGGTGGCAACTAAGGGATGCATCTCGTTCACAACTTTCGGTTCTCGACCGCTTCTCATCGGTGATAAATAGTGTAGCCGGTGGGAGGGGGGGGGGTGAGGTTTTCCCATTCTCCCCAAAACACACACACACGCACACACACACAGAGCCATGGCACCGGCTGTGGCTGCCAAAAGCAGTTTTCACTCCAGCGCTCGCGAGAGATCATGCTTTTCATTACAAAAAGACAAAAAAAAATTGAGGAAAAGAAAGAAAGTTTTCCACACCCCCTACTCCAACCCGTACCAGAGATTGGCGCAATTGGCTGGAAAAGACTCGAGCGCCATGTTGTTGGAGCGGAGCTGTGGACGGGCTCATAACTATTTGGCGTTGGTGTTGCGATCGTGGTCCGTGGTCTGTGCTCTGTGATGACGCGGCAGCGATAAGCAAGAGTGTGTGCGAGTCGAGTGGAATGGAAGTTTTGTTGGACAACTCTCTCTCTCTCTCTCTGTCCAAAGGAAGGAAGGAAGCAGGAAGGATGCAGTGGAACCTCAAAAACACCACCAGGAAAAGACGACGCAGAGGAAGCAGGAAGCAAGTTTCGTTAAAAGTTTTGCAATATGTGCTCGTGAAAGATTATGCCTGAGGAGAACTTTGCATTCGGCGTAACAAGGAGCCCCGGGTTTAAGGGGCGTGGGGTGACCAATGACCCCGTCCCTCGCTCCGGCCAGATGCCCCCCATGTACTGCTTTGACCGCGCTTTTGAAGCTTTTGACCGCACTTTGAGCGTCTTTTTCAGCTTCGCAGCACGGATGCAAGATAAATCTCCATTTTCAGCCACCAGCAGAGTGGTGGAAATCCTCCTTCCAAGGAAAACCACTCCAATTATCGAGCAGATCCAGCAAAACATCAGACGGAGAGAGCACCATCGGGGATCGGGATGTTTGTTTTTTTTTTGCTTTCTAAAATGTGTTGCCACGAAATTGATGATCGCTTCGATCAAGCATGGCACGGGGAAGGAAATACGGGGCAAAATAACAATCAACATATTCCCGGAAAGCTCTCTATCTACTGATGAAACTGTTACGCAATAGCACGAGATATGTAATGTATGCCTAATGGTTCCTGGAGTTAACGTTCAATTATCGGCTTTAACCACCATCGTCGAGGGGATGCTGCAACCTTCTCGAGGGAGAGAAAAGGGCCACCCACTAGTGGATGGAACTGGATTATTATTGCGTCAATGTGCATCGAAGCTGCAACTCCTGGTTGGACCCGAGAGCACCTGGAGAGACTCCATATGGAGCAGCGTTAATTACCTCCGATGAACCGATGAAAATGGCATCCCCCTTCGCGGGAAGGGTTGATCGATACAAAACCCACTATTCCTCACCACTCGTCGCACCATAACCTCTCGTGCTTCTTGTGTGAGTCGAGGGTGTGTCGTTGGGATGCTCGGATACTAGGAAACTATACCTGAAAGCATCCACTCGGAGTGTGTGTCCTCATAAACGACGGCGACGTTGACGACAACATCAAAGCAAGCGCTTGAGCTTCATCATCTTGACACACCCTGACACACACACAGCGTCGGCGGACTACTTAACCGCTCAGGATAGGTGGATTTATGGCCGACTTTGATTACATCCATCGCTAATCAAAGCAAAAGCGACGACTCGACACCCCAAGACCTGAGTCCCTGGCCGTCGTCGTCGTCGTCGTCGTCACACACTTCCACGCACGCACCAACGCGCGCTTCACGGTTGCTGTTCTTCCAGCACGAAATTCGAAAATTGAATTTCCTTCCACGACCCTTTCCCCAAGCTCCTTCCAGTAGACACAACAGGGCGTGTGTGTGTGTGTGTGTGTTCGACTGGTATGTGTGTGTGCGCGACCGCGCTCGCTGCGATAACAAGTCAATCTTCATTCAAGTCGATCCAAGGATCCATAATTTGATGCAGAACTAGCCGTCCAAGACCGTCTTCGGGTGGTGCTGGTGGTGAGTTGGCACTTTCGGGTTGAGGTCCCGCTCCGGAACGCACTCCGGATCAAGCGCCTTCAACCCGTGCCATGATCTGCAGTACGCAAATGGATACACCCTCTCCCTTTCCCTGCTTAAGTGGATCTTCTGCCTCCTCGCTTAGAGTCCTCGCCGCACGCATTTATCAACGGGGTGAAAAGAGAGGTGCTCCGGACGGCCACACGCCGTGATCGATGGCAATCAAATGTGGTGATGCGGGTGTGTGTGGCTTATGGGCTGTGGAATCCATTTTTGTGCCACGTCAGCGTCTTACCACGGTGTGTGCGGGTGTTTGTGTGCGACGCTTGTGTGCCGTGTGATTGATTGTGGCCTGACTCATCATCATGAAGGTGCTCTCCGGCTGGTCTGCCTGCTACTCTCTCTTTCTCTCTGCCACTCTCTTCCTTTCTCTCTCTCGATCAGCTAAGAAGCAAATAGCCTTAAGACTATGAACCACAAACATGCTTCTGCTGCCGCTGCCGCTGGTGCCGGGAGTGTTAAGACTTTACAACTGCTACAGCTTGGAGCTGGCTGGCCGTCTGGTAGATTTGCCGGCCACACCAGCGAAGCCAGGGAATGCAATCAGTCGCCGGGGTACCGGGAACGGGGTACCGATTTGCGATTTAATGGCCTCGAAATGGCGGAGGCAAAAGACCTTCCATCCTTCCAGTAAGTCGATCGTGTTCCGTGCTTACGACTATCCTACCACCGAGCACACCGTTGGCCACAAATAAATCCTCTCGTTCTTCGTTCTTAAGGAATCGCTTCGCAAACTCCTCGAGAACGATGTTTCTGACGTTGGCCTCCGTTGGCTCGGATTTCTCGGTTTCTTCTCGTAGAAGCACAGCGCCAGCAGATCGTCGGTCGGTTCGGTAATTTATCGACTTCCCCGGGGCCGTCTTTGTGGCTTTGTGCACCGGCGTCGAGCACCGACCGGTCCAATTGGACTTCCAGCGTCGTATCCCGTCCCGTCGTACCATCATACGCTTCGATTAAACCACATTAGCTCCACGTTCGGTGGTTGGCCGGTTGGCGGTGCAATTAATTACGGTTTCATCCTTCCCAATTATCCATAAATTCGTTTTACCGGAAAGTAAAACAACCTGTACTGGTGGTCATGTGTCCTGGTCCGGATTGATGGTTTAGTTTAATCAACAATTCTTCGATTACACTGACGTGCATGATGGTGCAGGTATCTCTTCTCGATAACAGCAGCAACAGAGAGAGAAAGAGAGAGAGAGAGAGAGAGAGAGAGAGAGAGAGAGAGAGAGAGAGAGAGAGAGAGAGAAATCAGGAATTCGTTAGAAATGGCCCCTCAATCGGTATTGCACCAATTAGCCCAAGGCTAAGCGGATATTTTATCATAAATCAAGCGCTGGATCGATTTTCAAAATTCGAATGTGCCCTTTTTCCCTCTTTCGTCTGATCTGGCAGTGGTTGTTGTTGCCGGACCAACCGCATGAGCATGAGCACTGAGCGAGTGTGAACCGAACGACCCCTGTGGCACGCAAATATCTGCGTGTGTTTACCGCAATGTCCCAAATACCGATCGGGATTACGCTGCTTGACTCTGCTTCATCCTCAAAGGCAGCAGCAGAAGGATTGCAGCAACGGTTTCACAGGTTTTTTGCACACCAGCACACACACACGCACACATACACACTGTCTGCATAATCGATTGGCGCGCGATTGCTATCTGGTGATGGTGCTGCTGCTGCTGCTGATGTTTATGCTGATAATGCTCGGTTGCTCGCGCACTTGTGTGTGGCCACAACAATTTGTCACAGCATATTGCACCACCATTGCCACTACCAACACCACCACCACCACCACCTCTTCCGTACCGTTCTTCTCGTCAATTTTCATTAACTGCTTCCCACTGGCCATCACCGGACACGCTCGGTACGAGGGTCAGCGGTCATTTGTTGCTTCGTCACCGGCGACTTGCGAGAGGCCCACGCAGTTGGCGCAGCGGCACCTTCTTTAGACCGTTGTCGTAGCAATGGCGACGGTGACGAAGAATTAATTGCTCACACGCTACACACACTCTCTCTCTTTCTTTCTCTCTCTCTCTCTGTGGAGTGCGCACCCACTTAGAATCGGTCACGTAATTGACACAATTAATCAATCGAGAACGAACCGTGGTCAGTGCGCGGCGTCGCTGGTGGTGATGGTGACCATTCAACCGAATCATCATCATCGTCATCCTGCCGTTGTCGCATCATGGGAGTGATTCATAATTAACCGCCACCGACGTTCGTTCGTTCGCTTGGTGGTGGACATTACGCTTTCCCCTATTTTAAAACCCCATTTCTCTGTCTATCTCTTCCTTCTCTCCAGTAGCTGGTACCGCTAATGGGAACCAACAAATCAGCAGCAATGGTGGCGCGAACGGGAAGCACTCGTCGTCGGCCGCCGGTACGCTAACGATCACACCGGACGAGGAGCTGGCACACTTCGTCAACCAGTCCCGGATCGCCAGCTGTGGACACTCGAATCCGGACACGAAGCTACGGTGGCGCACGCCCAAGAACGCGGTCATCGAGGAGAAGCGCGGTCGGGTGCATATCGAGCGGAAGGACAACGCGCTGCTGTTGATATTTGAGAAGATCGAGCGGTCGGATCAGGGCAACTGGACCTGTGAGGTGGTCGGTCCGAATAAGACCAACGGTGGCACCCCGTCCTCGACGCCACCACCACCACTGCAGAAATCCTTCAAAATGATCGTTTATGGTACGTTTCTACGTAAGGCGTCACGTCAGGTCAAATGGACGTGCCAGGACAAATGATCGACCATCATCATCATCATCATCTCCGAAGAGACCGAAGCATCGCATGCTCGATTGCAGGCATCAGGAGCAGGAGTACCTCCTGCTGCTACTAAGTGCCCTCGGTGTAACGATTTCCTTTCTTTTTTTCCTATCTCTTTACCCTTTCTATCGTGCAAACACACACACACACGCACGTACTATCTACCACCATCCAGAGCCCATCTCGTTCCGGGATACGAGCAACGTGCAGACGGCGGTGGAGGACAAGGACGCAACCATCCGGTGCGAGGTGAAAGGCCATCCGGAACCGTCCGTGTCGTGGTACTTCAATGGCCAACCATTGTACTGTGAGTATAGAACCGCTACAACCCCTTGCACCCTTCATTCTGCATCCCTTCCCTTCGACGGTACCGGGGAAGAGCATCATCCTCCCCATTCCCTCCTGTGTTGGTCGACCGTTGATGGACCGTCGTTGTCATCGTTGTCGTCGCGGTCGCGGTGTCTAAAAGCTTTTTTGCTCACCTGTGATCACCCTCCTCCCCTCCCGTCCCTCCCCTTGGAGAGGTGTGCAATATGATGCTGTGCAGTGGGTTAAATTTATGTTCACCCCGGGTGTACCTCCCATCCCAGAGGCACACCTCCGGGCAGCACTGAAGACACACTGGAACTGGAAGCGAATGATGGACGACCGATTCCCTCCGGGGGTGCTGTCCTAGAGGGGAGGACACCTCCCGAGGGTGGCGCATGCCAGCAACTGCAATGATTATGATGGCGAAACATGCATTGTTTCTTCGCGCTGCCGATGAAGAGGAGATGCGAACGTGTAAGCGCACACACACAAAAACACTCATTCGCAAACGATGCTGCATCAGGGAGGTGACACTCCATCCCTTCCCCTCCCTCGGGTACAACCAATACCACCACCCCCCGAGGGGGGTTGAGGGGGTTTAAAAGCTTTTCCGACGCCGACGATGCGACGACAGCGGCGATCATCGCCTGGATTCATGGAGTTCCTCCGGTGGGACCAAGACTCCTCCTCCGGTTTTGTCGCTTTTCTTTTCGCCCTTTTTCGCGCAACCTCCCCCTCCCCCTCCCTGGGGGTCCTTGTCTTTGCTCACACAACTTACAGGACCTTGCGGTCGTCGTCATCGTCGTGCGCTGTGCGGTGTGTTGTGTGTCGCGTGTTTTATGTTGTTTTATGGGGGCTCAACCTTAAAAGCATCATCATCTACGCTCGTGTCCGTTAAAACGCAGCGTCCGCAGCCTGGCAACGGGGGACTCAAATCACACATAAAAGCTTTTTATCGCAGATTTGACGCGGTACGTTTCAATTGAAAACGGAACAGCAAAGAACGTTTACGAGAAGACGACGACGACGATGACGAACGGTAAACGACAAACGGCTGGTCGTCATGGGTACATGTCAACAACAATAACAACAACAACAAGAGCACCCTGGCACCCTGGTACCACCTGGCACGCCGGAGTGCGCTACGATCGTAGTAAGCTTCGCCTGTAAACGGGGTGAAACATTGTAAACTGTTCCGTCTGATGATAGTTTGCAGTGCAGTGCACAGTGTCTGTGTGTGTGTTTTTCTGTGTTTGAGTGTGTTTGTGTTTTTTGGAGAGAATTTTAATGAATTCCTCAAAACTTGCTCCTTCCGAGTCTCAAGAGGACGCCTTCAACGCTTCGAATGCTTACACCTGTCCGTCGTCGGTGCATCGAGCATTAAAAAGGGGTTCCCAACAAACAGAACACACCGGGTAGAAGAAAATGGGAGGGGAGAAAACCGACGAAATCTCGTCTTCGCAACCACAACAACCACTTGGTGGTGGCTGGTCGTCAAGGTGTCTATCTAGTAGCCACAGCAACTTCCAAGTTACAGTCGCTCCCCTTTGGACGGGAAACGATAAACTGAACATAAATCGCATCAGAAGTCGTGAGAAGGGAAACGCGGGAAACGGGTGTGTGTGTGGTGAGGTGGCTGGTGGTTTCAAATTAATTGTTGGAGGAAGACGCGACGGCCAAGGAGAAGCAGAAGAAGGAAAAGAAACAGAGGACGAACGAAAACACTTCCAGCAATAAATAACAAAACAAAAGGGGACCGAACCCACCACCACCACCGCACAACAGCAACACAGCACACGCAGCAAAAGGCAAGGACGTCCCTGCCAGAGTCAGCTGGTAGCTCTGGTAGGGGAGCCCGGGTTGCTGCCCTGCAAATGGACCCTGCGAACGTGAAGGGACTCGCCAGGTTGCAAACTGGCCCCACAGCACGGTCCGAAGGTCTTCAGCACATTAAATATCCAAACAAAAAGTCATCCCGTTTTACCGGGTGGAGTTTTCACCCTGGAAGACCATCCCCAACGCTTTCCCTCTCCCTCTCGCGCTTTCTGAATCCCCCTTTCCACTTGACGAAGCATTTGCGAAGCGGTTTTCACACTTGCTTACACAAAAACACGTCCCTTTTTTCGGAACGTTTCCTTTATTTTATTTTTTTTTTGTGGGTCGAGGGTTTTTGTTTTTCCTTTCCTTTCGGTGCTGTGTATCGGCACACACGGGGGTTCAAGCATAAACACCCGGTACCGGGGATGGTTCACCAAATTCCGGTTCCACTTATGAGCGATGGCGATGATCGTTAAGCTGATCATCATCGATATGGGTTTTTGGTGGGGGCGCGATTCGAGTGAGTTAGAGGGCGGCAACATGAAAATCATTTCCACAAACACACGCACTCACACACACACACAAGCACACTGACCATCAATCGCAATTGAAATGGGGTGCTACCAGGCGCCTCCATCGCCCCCGGGCGCATTGCTGTTCGGTTCGTTATCGCACCCACGGTTCGATGAAATTCGATCCGCACCCGAAAGCAACTCATTACCATATAATTTAAATGCTAAACAACTATCGAATGGCACCAACATCCGCATCATCCACATCATCATCATCAGGATCGTAGGAATTCGAAGGATTCGATAGTTCGATTACCAATCGTGGAGTACTCCACGGGAGAACCCCTGGCAGAGTTGTTAACAAGTCAACACAACACACCTGTTCCTGTTATCCCTTTTCTGTCTTTGCATGCTCTGGCTCTCTGGCTTGCACTAACCACCACCGCCAGTCGCTCACAATGGCCGGTACAGCAAGCTGGCCGATGGGATGTCGATCAAAAAGGTAACACAAAATGACACCGGCGAGTATACGTGCAAGGCGTTCCAGATCTCGACCACCGGCAGCAGCTTCGAGGAGAAGACGATCCGGCTCAACATCAAACGTAAGCACACGGCACTGGGTCCAAGGGTTGGGTTGACCGCAGGACCACTCGTGCCCTTGCCTCCTCGACACTTACATAACCCTTCTGTCGTTCCCGTTCTCTCACCTCACAACACACAGATAAACCGTATCTGCCAAAGTGGAAACCGTCGGTCGTCGATGCGTACGGGTATGTGCACGGGATGGTGAACTTGACGTGCGAGGCGGCCGCCGAACCGGCGGCCAACTTCACCTGGTACGCCGGTGGCAAGAAGCTTACCCCGAAAAGCCACACCATCCACTACGGTCAGCACGTGTCGATGCTGCAGGTAAGCTGATCGCTGGTCGCTGGTCCCTTCTCCAGCAACTTTCATTATCCATTCCAATGGAAACTCCCTGTCCTTCCTTTCTGTGCTTAAACTATCCAGATATCGATAAAAACGAGCAGCTCGTTTGGGAAGTACAAGTGTGAGGCCAAGAATGAGCTCGGCTCGGTGTCGCAGGAGATCAACCTGAAGGAGGGCACAAAACCGGATCCACCGAGTCTGGTAAGTCTGGTAGAGAGATGGAGACCGACAGAGAGAGAGGGAGCAGTAGACACGTGAGCATCTCTTGGTCCCCTTGCTCTTCCACAGTTCCAGCTACGTGGCGTCAACTCGGATACGCTCGATATCGACGTCGGTGCGACCAAATCCCACGATATTCCGCCCGATCCGACCACCGTCATCGGGTACCGGTTCGAGCTGATGCCGACCGAGGAGTACTCCCGGACGCGCTCGTGGGACCACGCGAGCCGACGTGACTTCGATGTGGCCGACGGTGCGACGTACCTGCTGGTGCAGCTCATACCCGATACGAAGTACCTGATACGGGTCGCTGCACGCAATGCGGCCGGTCTCAGCGATTGGACCGAGGTGAAGGAGTTTTCGACTCATCCGCTGCAACCGCACGGTACCAGTGGTGGTACCGTGGTCTCCCCGGTGATGGTGGCACCCCTCTGGACACTGCTCTGTCTCGTGCTGGTGGCCCCGACGATGATGCTGGCGATCACACCACACCACGTCGACCATCAGCAACAGCAGCGGCATCATTGAACTGAATGAGGATGTTAATGCTCCTTTTCTTTATCCTTCCCTCTCTCTCCCAGACAGCTCCTTTCACATTTTTCCTTCAACTCCTCATGGCCCCCTAATTCTTCTTTTTCCATCCCTGTTTAACGTCCTACATCGAAGGAGTGAGCAGAAATCGCTCCAAAAACCTTCAACCAAAAATGTCGTCGCCCCCGGGCATGTCGTGGCAATCGATCGAATCCGATCCGGTAGAGTGTCAAGGTAGGCATTGGAATGTGTGTCTCGCGCCGCTCTCTGATCAAAGGCAGCCAGAGTAAGGATTCTCGGTACCATCTTGGAAGGGAAATTGTACGGGGAAACCCCCGTCGCATTGGATTAGGATTATGTTGAATGCCAGTGGGTGGCGGTGCGTGTGTGTGTGTGTGTGCGTGGGCGCCGTCGTCACCGATAAGCTTGCATGCGAAGAAGGAAGATGGGAGAATGTCAACGAAAAAAGGGGTTTTAAAGATTTACACAATCATGCACACACTATACAGACACCATGGCATACGCGTCAATCAATTTATACACACAGGTACACAGCCAAATTTACCCACACTTACACACCCAGCGATCCCAGGAGCCAAAGAAGAAGCGAAGCCCCCACGGTGTACTAGACTAGATAATATTCGAAGAAAAGAATCCGATAACGCGGTGCCAACCAGGGTGTGCGGCTGATACTACTGCTGCTACTACTACTAGAAAGAGATCGAGAGAGAGAGAGAGAGAGAGAGAGAGAGAGAGAGAGATCGAGAGATCAAGAGATCGAGAGAATGTGTTATACTAATAGGAATTTCTAATGAAAGTTTTCCCGAAAACTCCGTGTGCTATGTATATGTTGATAAGTTGTTAAACAGAAAAGTTTCCGGTGCTCGGGTGTTCGGGTGTCGGAGGAGAGAAGGGGGGGGGGGTGCTGTATGCTTTTGTGAAAAAATCCTCTTCCAACATTGCTTCCGCTGCTTCCGGTTGCTAGGGCCGTTTCCGGTGGATTAGTGCTAAAGGGATTCACATCTGCAGCTCGTCCTACGGTCCTACGGTGGGCGGCAGGAGTACGAAATGGGGTCTCATTTATTAAATTATCTCCTCTACAAAGCCCCTTCAACATGGCAAAGTGAGCCGCAGGAATCAAAAGCAAGTGGATAAAACCCTTGGTGGTGGTTGAAAATCAAAGGAAAAGCGAACGAACGAACCAGAAAAGAAAATGCATTCCTCGGTTTAATCCGGCAGCCGCTGCACCGGCTACGAATCTTTCGTTGCGGTCATCGTTAAAACGTTTCCCCTCTCCCGGCCAGGAGCAATTGGTTTAGCCGGGAAGGGGGCGGGGCGGTACGGAGTTTGGTGTGACCTACCTTAACTCCCGCCCGCGTCCTCCATTTTTGCTAATCCCTATTTCGGGGTCGTTAGGAAACGTAGGCTCTAATCCACCTCTGGTCATCCGGTGGGGCGATGCAGCTATTGCAGCACTCCAGCTGCAGACCTCTTCAGTGACCTCCAACGTTGCACCCTCTCCCCTCCCCCTCCCCCTCTCCCGCGCGGAACTGAGCGCTGCAGATGCAATTAACTAGATAAAAAGGTTTCAATTCATGTTCGCTGTCGTCGTCACCCAACCCGTAAAGATGGCCTCGCGCTCACTCGTTCATTCTTCTTCTTCTTCTTCTTCTTCTTCTTCTTTTTCTTTCTATCGCTGTTGTGTCATTCGGTCATGGCTTGCTTGCCCTTCCAACGTCGTCATCGTCACCATCGTCGTCGTCGTCGTCGTCGATGTCGCTTCTAGTCCGCTTTCTTTTGCTGTCGTTGCGGAATGATTTTTCCGCACCTCGTTGACACAGTTTCCGCCATCGTGGGACGTGTTTTCGCTTCTCGCTTTCTCTCTCTCTCTCTCTCTCTCTCTCTCTCTCTCTCTGCCTTTCATCTCTCTCACTCGCTTCACGATGAATAAATTTAAAAGTCCAACACACCAGTCTAACTGCAATAGAACGAAACGCAGAACAAACAGCTGGACCGGCACCGAAGCTGGATGCTGTTTTAAGTGTTGGCCACAGTGTTGGTCGGTCCGGAGACTGCTGCATCCATTCCCCATCTCCATCTCCGTGTCTGCACCGAAGCGTGAGCGTGAAGCGTCGAAATCAAAGGCGAAAGATGAAGGCTACACATAAATACATAATGAATGGCGAGAATCCGAGAAGGCGAGTGACAACAAGCGTGACGCGACGACGCTTCCAAGAGATTCAAATTTTCTTCCGGAAGCAGAAGCAAAGAGAGTGTGTGTGTGTGTGTATGAAGTGCCCTGGACCCGTACTACATGCCACATGGCATTGGCATTGATAGTCATTTTTAATGCAACACATCATGGCCACTGTGTTTGGTATATTCTGCATTCATTTCGTTCCACCGGGTTCCACGGCCACCTTGATGAGCGACACAATTGCACAATGTGTGTGTGTGTGTTTGTGTGTGTGCGCGCGGCCTTTTTGGCGAGATAACTTCATTTCGCTGATCAAATATAATCCCGACGCTCTCCGCTCGGGAGGATGAAAAATTGATCCAAATAATAAATTGATAAAACCGTCAACCGGGGTTTGCGCCATCGCCGCGTCGCGTGGCCGCTTTTCCGTGAAGTCCTGTCGGTGCAACCCGGCACGACGGTTCGTGCTCATAATCGAATCGAGCGACGGCGTGATAAGTGCATTCGCGAAAGGCGACCAAGAGAGGCGAGAAGAGAGGGGTTATTGTTTAAATAAACTTCCCGGCGCATCCCAACCGCTGGCCAGCCTTCCAACGCTCCGGTTTCGGTCGGTTTCCCCCGTGTTTCGCGTGACTTTATGCTCCCGGTGCTCCTGATGATCATTCATTAAGTTTAAATTAAAATCTTTTCATAGCACTTCCATCCACTTCCTGTCCTGTGGCCGGGACCGGCCCGACAGTAAAAGGCCCGAAGCTTCCGAAGATTCATCCGGAACGCGGTGCGCATCATCATCATCGTCGTCGTCGTCGTCGTCGTCGTTGTCGTCGCTGGAATGTACGCCACGTTGTTGACGAACGGCGCGCGCGATGGTGAGAGAATAACTAAAACACAACTTTTGCTTGGCGTTCGGTGTCTTCAGCAGCCCTTGGCCGAAGGCCCCTAAGGCAAGGTTGAATAACAATCGAGTGTACCGGATCCTGTCACGTGATCTCGCGATCCAGGGTCCTTCGCTTAACACCACTGCGAGACTCCGCATCGTGGTCCTGGTATCATGGATAATAAATTATTTACTTAGGGTGCTCCCGGTGCGCCAAAAAGGGGGCTCGGTGGTGTGGCCACACTAGGCCGCAACCCAAAAGAGAGAGAAACTGGGCTCTGGCCAGCCCGAAAAGCCTGAATTGGCAGGTTTAGGGGTTTTTTTTTTATAGTATATGTGTTTTCGATCACGGGAATCTGTTTTACGCCATTATTTTCCTCCCGCCGGTTTGTTTTGTGTCCAGCTATCCGGCTATCCTTTCGATTTTTATGGTTTCTTGCCTCGGTGTGAGTGCCCCCCCCCCCCCCCCCCCTCATGCCAGGCCGGGTGGTAGTGACTGGCGACCGCAAAAAAGCGGACAAAAAACCCGCCCGGTTCTGGTTCCGAATCAAAACCGACAACCGATGGTTGAATTGAAAATTGCATTTCATCAAAAAGAAAAATACGCCACCGAATGGTGCGGGGGGGTCCGGTTGCAGCCTTCCGCTGCCCAACCGGTCAGACCTAGCGAATGGGAAAATTGGGGAAAAGCCCTACAAGGCCTAGGCTCCAATCCAATTGATTTTCGGGTTGCACCCACGAACCCAGGACCTCGGCTCAGCGAACCAGAAAGCGGGAATTTGTTTGCCTCCGTTTGCTGCCCCATCGTCCCTGCCCTCTGTGTGTGTGTGTGTCCGTGAGCTTCCGTTTCCGGGGGGCTGGAGAGCGGCGGCTGCCAGAGCGCGCTATTGTTTTGCTTAAATGTTTCTCCAGCGAGAACCTTTTCGCTCTTTTTTTTTTTTGTTTTTGGTTCTGTTTGCCCGCTGCTTATCTCGTGAGCGCTTTTTTTGCGCTTTCCATTGGACCGCCGCCGGTTGGTGTTGGCTTTTTTGTATGTGCGTTTGTGTGTGTGCTTGCACATACCGGGTGGAGCTCACCCGGGGGTCCATTTTCTCATTTTTTGATTGCCTCGCACCGAGCAGACGAGATGTACGAGGATGTTATTGTTCCGTTGATAGCATTCGGTAGGCAGGAGGAGGCCTGGGATGCGGTGGCGGTGGCGGAGAAGCTATTAATTTATTTATCATTCCACGTTATTTTTCCGCACGCCCACGGCCATCACTACCAGTTTCGTTCCCTCCCATTAATATGCTGCAGAGGCGGGGGATCCGATGCGATGCAACCGATGCACAACCGATGCCATTCGATGCTGCTGCTGCTGCAGGCGGTTGTTGTGATGCTGCTTGACGTGAGTGTGTTCGTGTGAGTGTGTGTGTCAGGCAAAGCTTCCGGATCCGTGTCGCGCTTCCGATGCTGCGTTGCTGCAGTATGATTTATTCATTACGGGCCGTTCGAAGGGACCTTCTGGTTGGTTTTTTGAGCTTTCGGAAATGTCCACTACTCCATTTTCCATTTTCCACACGTGCCGATTGCCAATCAACCATATCGGAATGGGACCATCGGAACGAGACCATCCCATTCCTTGGAAGGATCGATTCATCGTTCAAAAAGGATCGACAGTGAAGTTTTGAAGAAATAACCGACGAAGATGATGACGTCGATGACGACGAACGACGACGAACGGCGAAGGAAAAACACCTTTTTCAACCAATCTATGCTGTGAATAATTAGTGCCATTATTAAACCGTTATCTATATTTATGAGTGTATGTATGTGTGCGTACGTGTGCGTGTTTGTACAGTAAAGGATCCGTTAGATTGCTTGTGGTTGTGGTTGGGCCTCGGGGCCTACACACCTTCCCTTGCCAAACCTGTCTTAAAGCCGATCCTTCCCTCATCCCTTCTTCTCTCTGCCAATCTCGTTCTCCGTCGTTCCTCGTCGTTCTGTGCGTGTGCGTGGAAATTCTTCTGGAAAACCTCGCCACACGCCAACAGCCCACCGGCACCGGCACCGGCACTGGCGGTGGGCACAAACAAACACAGGTACCATTTGCATTGAAAAACATGTTTTTCGCCATCGCCACAATTCGATCGCCGCACGTGTGCCACCGGAAACAGGGGAAGAAGCTTGTGGTGTGTGTATGTGTGTATTTGTGTGTGCATGCGCGGTGTGGTGAAGGAGGGAAATAATGCAAAACAAGGAAAAACGAATTTCAATTAGAATGATAATGATTTCTCACCCTCCAATGGGGAGGAGGGCTGCTAAAACCTAAGTGCACGAACGTGAAAGAGGAGGACGTTAATCAAAAGGAGGTGTCAGCTCTGACGGGAATCTAAAGGATGGATGTTAATCGAACGCTGAAGCCGTTCGATGTCCGTTCGTTTATCTTAGTGGTTGTTGCTGATGAGTACGGAGCCAATGAGATGCGAGACGAAATTAGCGAATGTGTTTTTTTTATACTTTTGCATAGGAAAATGAGGCGAGAGGGCGATAGGCGAACGACGTTATGTGCGTTATGTACTATGATAAGTTAATTATGGATAAATGAAATGTACATCGTATCGGTAGCAGGTTCAACAGCAGCAGGGGGCGAGGTCACTAGATCAACCGAAAAACTCATAAAAAAATGGCAGGAAAAAAAAAAACAGGTCAGTCTGTAACGTGAACCAACGCAACGTATCATAGTTCTAGCACTCACTCATGTTGCCGCTTCACCCGCCCCTTCCCGCGTTTCTCGCTTTATCTGTTGCTGCGGGGAAAGGGATTTATTTAATTATTCATCCCCAATCTTCTACCCCCTCGGGGCCGCGCGGTGGCTTGCATCGTGACAAGGGGAGCGACATTAAGTGTGAAACCAAATGCTCTGCTCTGCTATCAGCCGCACGGTTTACAAGGCAGCATGCGTGCTGGTGTGCAGGCGTGGTGTGTGTGCGCGCGCGCGTGTTTGTGTCCGTTAATTGGTGGTAATTAAAATTATTATCTCGCACCGCATCACACCCCAGACCGCCAACGAATCGGTGCATCGGTCTCGCGATCTCGCGCTGATGATCGATGGACCGGCGCGCTATCAAATCATGGTTGCCACAAATTATGAAACAATCAAAGCATACCACACGATTGGACGTTGGACGTGGGGCTGGAAAACTGGAAAGGAACGTAGGAAGCGATGCCAAATGAAATGTGGTAGTAGGCACGATGACTCACCATCAATCGTCACCAGCGTCATCTAGTAAACTAGGATTTAAAATTTAAAAAAAAGGAAAAGGAAAAGGCGCCGGTATTCGGTTGCTTCACTCATCTCTCATCATAACACGTAGTTTGTGAAAGGGGTGCAGGTGCAGAGAACAGAGAGCACACATACACACATGCAGAGGACACATTGTTCGATTCGATAAAAACGGAAAACCAGAAAACAAAACAAAACATTACAAAAAAAAAGAAACATGAAAGTAAAGAGCGAAAAATCCATCTTAATGTGTTAAGAAAACGAAATACTAAAAACCAAACAAGACTTATCGAATGAATTTGTAAAAATAAAAAAGGCGTGAATGGCGAAAGGCGGGTCGAGAACGAGGACGAAGTAAATTTAAATCTAAAGTTAATTAAACGAAACCGGAAGCTGCGAGTGTATGTGTAGGTGTGCAAGTGTGCGTGCGCGATGGTGGTGGAAAGCTACAGCAGTAAAACGGCTGGTCGGGGTGTTTGTTAATCAATGTATGTCGCGTACTGCAAAACAAAAAAAGAACGGATCCCATTTCGAAGTCGATAATTCAATAATGAAAACCCCGCGAACCGAACTGTAAACTGGCAGCATGCCCGCCTGACAGACTCGCACCACCACCATCACCAGCACTAGGGGTAAACAGAGATCAGTGTGATCGGAGATCCGGATGGGTGGAATGAAAGTAACAGGACACGAGAATTGAACAAAAGATTAAATAAAGAAACCGTAATACTCGAATCGATTCGATCGCTCGTACGCTCTCACCTCCGAACGTATGTACCGATACATTTTGTATCCAACTGGTGCTATTGCTGCCCTGCATGATGTCACGATGGTGATGATGATGACCTTCACCGCGGGGGGTCCGAATTGAACACAATGCGCTTTACATTCCGTTTTCCGCAACGAAACAACGTACTGTTTCGCTCCAGGTTGACCTTGCACTTGAAATCGATCGGTTTCGCGAGTGTAAACGAACGATGTTTATTTGGATTAGCACACCAGTGATCCGCCGGCAGCGACCACTGGATGCGCCCCAGGCACGTGCTCTGCATCGTCAATCCGCGGCCCCCTTTGACACACGAAATCCACAGTCCATGGACGCGCCGTCCATTTAGCGCGGATTTGATGGCGACTTTGCACCGCAAATGAAGTGTCAGAAGTAAGGTTCGGTTCGGTTCGGGTCGGTGGTTGGAATGATGCTGATTCTATTTATTTCTTCTCGATTTCTCGATTGTTTATGGATCGTGTGCTAGACCGGATGTGTCACTCCGGTCCACCCGGGGGGACTTGGTGTTGTTTAGCGATGCAGAGCGCAGACCGGAGCTGGAGTTGAAGCACCATGTCGACCATGTCGACATGTAGCCTGGTCGTCGCCATCACTGGTCGTCATGGTCGTCAGTTTCTAGAACAAGTAGGCCGGCGCTGGATAGCCGGCACTGTAGAGGGCCGGTGCGGAGTAAGTAGCCGGATAAGCGCCCGGTAGCAGTCCGGTGGTGTACACCGTGGCAGGGGCTGGTGGTGCACGGTAGCTTTCGCTGTAGCTGTAAGAGGCCGCCGGTGCAGCGTACAGGAGCTGTGGTTTCGGTGCAGCGAACACGGCAGCAACCAGGGCCAGCAGAACGACGACCTGCAATCAGGACGACAGAATTCAGGATAACAAAACCAATTCCAGGCCACAAAGCCACAGACTTCTAGGCGTGTTGTGTCGTACTTACGTATTTGAACATTTTGAGTTGTGATTAGAGGGATGGAGTTTTGTTGTTGACGTTGGTAGCTTTCTGGCGTTGTGCGTGTAGCGACAGATGAACTGCAACTGATGTCGATTGCAAGCGAGTGCATCGGTTTATATAGCATCCAGGAGCGTAACACAGGAAAGGCAGCTAGCTAAGGATCATCAGCTGGGTTCGGAAATCGTGGGACAGAAACTTGTTCCCGATAAACCGCTCCCACTAGGCACGGCACAACACGGCGTTCTAGTGAGGACAGGATGTCCACGATGACTCGTCTTGCAGAGGGAGTTCAATACACTCATCCAGTTGACTATTTTATGTTTTAACTAGCAGAGATTACGATCTGGTCGGGCCTCCATTAAGAATGGGGGGCCTGTCAACTATTTATCTCCTTTTACCCCTATCGGTCGGTACTGGAAGGTCCGTACACACAGATCAATGCTGAGAAGGGGGTTTAATATAATTAAATCCTTTTTGCAATCAGATTATCGGAGAGTCGAAGCTTCGTTGTTTAAGGTCCGGGATTCTTTGAACTTCCATTCGAATAATACGAGGACGATGAGATGCCAAACGTAGAATAACAACACGGCATTATATGTTGATTGCACGCACAGTAGTAGAGTTGTGGCAATAGTTACAGTTTTTTTTTTAAACATAAGTACTCGCCATACTCAAGTAACTAACTCCTGTACAAGGATCTTCAATAGTCGGAATTTGACAAGTTGCGGATTGCAAGTTGAAATCAAACTATAATGCCAAAAAGCAATCTCGTCCTCATTCATTAATGGCATCAACCGAAGCTATAAGCTGCATGTCACACAACAAAGGCACCTTTTTGGCGCGACGAGAACAGGCTTTATCCCTTTTGGCAAGAGTCGGCGTTGGCGCGACGCGGCGCACGCAAAAATCGTTCTTGATCTTGACCTTTAAGATCCGCTCGGTTCCGTCGACCATCGAGCGTTGATCCTGTTCTACGAGACATTCGCCAAAGGGAGCAAACCTTATCCCACCCCGATGCGATGATCTCAAACAGCCTATCCATTACGAGGGGCAGGAGGTGCTTGCAAGACCAGGGCGTTGCATGTCCATTTGTACCGTTCCACTCCATAAAACGCTATCCGAAACTTTACTCCATGCGAGCTGCCTAGAAAGATCAGCAACGGCAGCAGCAGCAGCAGCAGCAGCAGCAGCAGCAGCAACAGCAGCAGTGGTGTATCCAAAACTGGTTCTAAAATACATTTGGCTCGGTAGGAGCCGGGTCTTACTTAAGATCGAGAAGGTGTGTACGCGCTCGCCATACGATAGGATACTTATGCGACGTCTTTTTGTTTTATTTTTGTTCGCTTGCCGGTGTCCACCTATGACAATGACGTGCCAGCGTCCTCGGAGCAGTATATAAAGCGCTAGAATCCCTCTCTAGAAGCATCAGTCGAACGCAATCGGCCACCAAAAACACACGCCCAAGCGCACCCCTCAGCTCAGCAGTAGCAGGTTTATCCTTCTTCCAAACCATCTTCAAAATGTTCAAATACGTAAGTATCGAGCCATCGGAGCAGCTTTTCGGTAAGCTTGTCTTACTTGGGTCTATTGCTATTCGCAGATCGTCGTTGTTCTGGCTCTCATTGCCGCTGCCTTCGCCGCACCGAAGCCTCAGTTGCTGTACGCACCGTCCGCGTACACAGCCTACAGTGGCCTTGCTGCACCGGCCGCAGCCACGGTCTACAGTTCCAACGCGTATTACCCAGCCAGCGCTTATTCGGCCTATGCTCCGGCCGCCTACTCTGCCTATGCTCCCGCAACATACACTTATCTGTGAGGAATTCCTAATCGCTTTGCGGGCGGAAAGGCTTGACGATGGACACGGACACGGAACCTGGCATTAGCGGAAACGTAACAGAAGTCGAATTTGAATAAAACGCGGAATTTTGTCTAAACAAATCAATTCCTGGTGTTCGTGAACGCGATGTATTCAAGCCAGCAGACATCATGATACAAGCAGCGGTTTTATTTCAGACTAGGGTGTCATGATTGATGCCATTCCTGATAATCTTTTAAATTCTAAATTTCAAACCAAACTCAATCTGGATAATGCTCTTTTGCAAGATCGGTGGATTCTTCTCTGCATATTTTGTATGCACGTCGTAGCAGCTGGATCGTATAGCCAAATTTAGGCGGATTCTCGATGGTTCGAATAAGGGCTGGAAGCATTAAAAACGTTTGCCAAGATACACAAGCCATTCACAGCAATCCGTCACCTGCACTACGCTGCTATTAACGATCCTCGCACAGCAACCATACTGAAATTAATTGCGCTGTTTAATATTAGTTTGAGCTCGGACTGAACTCGGACTGGGATGCGGTTGCAGTGATCGTCTGGTTTAAGATTTCTAGAACCAGACTTACATACGCCTCTTAATGCGTATTAACATATCACATAGTGTTAAACATAACCTTTAATGTCTTTAGTATAAACACTTAGCTGTGATCACTTTTTTGTTTGTTTTTTCCTTAATTTCAACGATTTCCGCTAAAAACGGTCGTTTCAAAATAATTTGCTGAACACCTGAATGCAGGTTTGTAAACAGTCCAAAAAAGTGCCCGACTCACAAAAATCGATCAAACTGTCAGCGCCATCTATGCGGCGAACATTTGAAGCAACTTGTTTGCTTGAATTTTTTTCGTTAAGAATCGTGTGCTTGCTATCTCTTAAATTTGAAACTGCCGTTTTTTAACCGAAACTACTGAGATTGCTGAAAAAACCGCAAAAAACGATAAATCTTGATGGAAGACGATTTTAAAACCAATAACTTACAAGTTATCTTTTGAATCAACAAAAAGTATTCACAAATTAAAAAGTCACTGATATCACGAAAATGATTAATAACCTATGCGCATTGCAAGCCTTCGGAAACAAAGTTTTGCACAACTCTGGTAGGGTATGAATAGAAGCATCAAACCTGTCTAAAATCGTCTTTAAAATTTAATTTCAGATTGATCTCAATTGTGTGCCACAGTGTTTAGCTTCTAGTTTAGTAGCAAACAAATGCTTGTTAACCAGTTTCGGTGAGCTAGCGTAGTGATGAAGCTATTGCGAGTCCCTCGCTTTCTCTGGGAAACCCAAGATCCCTCAAGACACAAATTCCATTGCGTACCTTCGCCGGACCACGTTCATCACGTCCACCAGGTCACAGCAATGCGACTCAGGCCGCGGATGAATCATCATCGCATCACGATCGTACCGATGGCGATAGCAATCGTCGAGCACGGTAGTTAGCAGTCCGCGTCGCGTACTGCTGCTCGTGACTCCATCGCCTGCTAGTCGGTGGCTAGTTTCTTATTTTTGGAAGCAAGCAGGATAAGAATCATCTCAACCTCTTCACTGGCCTGGCCACTTCTTGCACTTGGAGCCATCCAGCGAGAAGCGAGAAGAGGGGAGTAGTTGTCCGTTGCTTGAAGATTGTATCTCGTCGTACCGGTCGAATGATGATCAAAGAATACCAATTTAATCACAGTAGAATAACTAGAAGCATGTCTTAGTCTTTGTAGAGCACGGCACGTACGGTATTGTTGTTGTCAAATGCTAATTCCCCCAGCATCTCGTGGATCTCGATTTTGTGGAGTAAACGAGATGGTGTTCAGGGCACTGGACTCCTCTTGGTCATCTTTGAAGTCTGTGAAACACTGTGCTGTGATTAGAGCCATAATCAGAGACTCCGATTCTTCCAATTAGTTGCCACAAGAAACCAAACCGAAGAGTACCGGGATAGGTTGTAAACACTCACACACACACACCAACACCCTAAGTCGAGTTGATCACACCTAGGCGCTTATTGCTTGCCAAGTGCTCTCTCTCTCTCTGTCTCTCTCCCTCGTGAGGTCCGTCCGTTCGATTCATTAGCCTAATTGGTAAACGTTCAAACGGTAGCTTACGCATCCATTGCCGAGCCGCCATCGAGGTGGTGGTGGCAGTCTCCGGAAGCACCTCGGACATCTCTCGAGGCAGGAACCTACGTGACATTAACACCTTTCTCACGTTGAAGTCAAGGAACCGAAACCCTCTGGTCCACCAGGAGAAGGAGAGTTAAACCACAAAAAGAAAAAACATTCCAACTTCCACCATCGGCAGCAGCCCTTTCGTCGTCGTCGACGTCGTGGACGTCGTGGTCCGTGGATGTCGAGCGGAGAGTCCGACCAGAAAACCTGTTTTGATTGTCTCGACCCTAGCCGAGGGACCCCCAAGGGGGAAGGCCTGTTGAGCAGAGATCAACATGCAGACCAGCGCACACACACAGACACACACACACACACGCACGCGGTGAGGGATGCAGACATGGAGCATGGACCACCGCAAACGCCCTGTCGGAAGCCCAGTTCATCGGCAGCGCTCGGCCTACATCGAAACGTTTAATTCGAAACGAGAAGGCTTATGCTGCCATGCTGCCCAGCACTGCCCTACAGCATCAGCATTGGCAGCATCAGCATCGGCAGCAGCATACACAGAAGACATGTTGGGGCTGGAAGTTTCTTGGAAAAAGCAAAAGGTGCCGAGGTGCTTGGGTCCAGGAGCTTAGCCAGTGTGTGTCTGTGTGTGCGACGTCGTTGTGTTCTCCCTTCCCCGAGAGGGTCTCTTGAACTTGTTCCGTTTTAACTGACCTCTTCCTTTAGCCCCTTTCGTTGGCCCCCCCAGACCTCCATCGACCATTCGGTTGGACTTTCGCCTTTTGCGCCTTTTGCGCGCTCCCATTCCACGTTTCTGCAGGAAAGGGAGCAGCGCCAACAGCTTCAATGTCATTTAGCCTTGTGCCCCACTCTCCACTCTTCGTTGTCCCCTCTTCTCTGTCCCTTCCTGAGAGAGTGCATTGTGCAGCGTTGCAGCATCTTTTGTTGCGGCTTTTGCGGCTGCGACCTCGGCGAAGGGTTGGGGGTTGGGAGAACGTAATCGCCGCATTACGACGCACTTCCTCTGCCCTTCGCCCGTCCTTGTCGAGTGGGTTCGCTTACCGGTCGTACCGGATGTAGAATGTAGCTTCCTGCTTCCCCTTTTTCGGGGAGTGGATTTCCAGAGGAAGCAGTAGTTTTGAGCTTTCGGTTTTGGTGCCAAACGAGAAGTTCCTTTGGCAGGCGGTGGCGATGTTTTCATAGCGAGATGGCTAAAGGACTCCATCGCCATCGCCTCGCTCGGGAGTATTCGAGTACTAGGATTAGGGATCTCAAAAGGGAAGAATAGCCATCGGCACGTCGCGCTGAAAGTGCAACGAGTTGGAATAATTGAGCTGGACACGAGGAAGCTCCCAGGAAGAGACAGACAGGGAGAGGAATGGGGAGCATTTTTCCGGGCCACCGACCGATGGTACCGACTGGTGCCCTGCGAACCTTTACTGCGTAATCCTTCGTCAGGACCTTCGTCAGCTGGATGCTTCAATTTGATCCCGTTTTTTATCGGTCCTTCGAGGCCGAAATCGAAAACCATGATCGGTTGTCGGTTGGCTGCGTGCGTATGTGTGTGTGCAAAAGGGATTCGGGATGTCAGGATAAATAGGATGTCAAACCGGCCGGTGACATCGACGGAGGTTAATGTTTGTGCCCACGTCGCTACGTGTCACTAATTTGGGGTCCGTGAACGGGGGTCCGTGGTCCAAAATGTCACATTTGAATGAGTTTGTGTGTGTGCGTGTGTGTGTGTGTGCGTGTGTGTGTGTGTGGTTGTGAATCGTGTTAAGGGCTTTTGGGAAGGCATATCCTTCAGACATATCGTAGCAGCCTGTGCAGAGCAATGGCGACTACGTTTGTTTGACCTTCAAGTGTCACGAAATGGTTTGAGGTTTTTTTTTCTTTTCTGAAAAGTCAAACTCATCGCAGTCCCGGTGCACGGAAAAACGGTTGAATATCCAAAATTGATTCCTAGAAACGTGGAGAGTGTTTGTTCAGAGCGCCAGCCAGGAAGGGTCAATATCGGAGGGATCGAATCCTTTCCATAATGTCGCCCATTATGCTCCGGCTCATTATAGAATCAATCAACAAATCCAGTTTATGAGTCTCAAGATTTATGGTGCGCAAACTAAAAAAAAACATTAAAATTAGCTCGCTGGAACCCGCCATAAAGGTCCGCCGAAAATTTATATTTACAATCCGGGCCGTTATTAAAGCCAATATTCCGCGGCATCGAAGGCGGTCCGTTTGATTTAGAGACCCCCGGGAGTATTGGGTCGGCATGAATCAGTTTGATGCGTTTTGGGGGCTTAAGGACTGGGTTATCGCAATTTATGCTCTTCCCTGTGAGAAGCAACTTATGGTCCTGACAAGCATCGCTTGAATGCGAAAACAAACAACTGAAGACATACATCCGTGCGGATTACCCCCAATTGCCTTGTTGTTCTTCTTCGTCGCACGACTTCAGGACACCTGGTTCCGGCCACGCGGCACCAGGATCTGATCCAGGTCCCTCGCTCGAGCCCAAAAATCTCTAATGAAATTAACCGATCTTAACCGCATCCGCAATCGCATCGGCATCGCTTCTCCGCGGAAGAGCAAGCGGACAACAACGCCGGCCAATGGAGATGATCCACTCCCGAGGGAGGCCCAGGAGGGGAGACGCGAGCGGCGTGGTGAGGATTTTATTGGAGCTCACGTTCATTACACGAACGCCCGCCGAGCCGTGACCGCGTTCGGCCGTGGTTCAGGTTCCTTCTCTTCGCGGTCGCGGATGCTGCTTCGCGTTCACGGAGGCCACGACGGGCATCATCTTTGATTCGATACGCGCCCAACGCTCCGCGGTCCCAGGCCACAGCTGGGAAATGGCTACACCGCGTGCCTTCTCTCGTTGTTCCCCTTGTCCGATGGCACCTTTCGCTCAGCAGCAGCCTTAGCAGCAAGATCAAGATGAGCTGACGGACGGATGGATGGATGGATGGATGGATGGATGGATGGAAGATTTGGAAGATGCTGGATCGCGTCGTAGAGCTCGCCAGGGCCCGGGCAGCTGAATGTGAGAAAACTAATTCACATTTGTGGCAGATCATAAAAGCCAGCATGGGGCGATAGTAGCTTAAATTTGATTTGCCACTTTGCTGGCCTAGGGGTCCGCGCGCGGAAGAGGGCTTTTCGGGGCTTTTTGGGGCTTGTCTCTCTATCTCTCTTTCTCTCTCTCTCTCTCTCTCTCTCTCTATCTCTCTTTCTCTCTCTGTGTCTTGCTCGTTCGCTTCTCCAAGTTCCGAGCTTCGTCGACTTAGATTCCGGCGGAGTCCAGCGGCCACTGGCTAGTGATGCAAATGATGGATTGTTGGATGAGATCGCGGGCTGTTTGGGGGCTTTTGGGAGTCACCAGTCACCGTCGATGCTTCACAGCTTGATAAGGGCACACGGAGTGGAACACGGAGGAGAAGGGAGAAGGGAGAAGGTCAGTGAACCATCGCGACCTCGCGCGAACGCGGTGGAATGTCTTCCTAATTGATTTAATTCCCACTTGCAGCTTCAGCGCTCTCCGAATATCGATCGCTATCTTCCGAGGGTTCTAGACTGCGTGTTTGGACACTCCAAGGCGAATCGAAGATTCGGCTCCTAAGGGAGTCCAACGCCTAGTGCTGAGTTAGCTTTGACTCCAGATGGTACCACAATTTGGAGTAGAGTATGCTTCGAATCATGGCGTAGTTAATCCATTTCTTCATCGCCAGTCGCGAATTTCTGGAAGCGAATCATCCAAGAGGCCATGATGGAGACTCCTGAAAATGATGCACCAGAGGAGGCCTTTGCTTCGTTTCGCGAACTTCTTAAACTCTTGCCATTAGCGGCCAGTGAAAGGCGTCGCTGGCTGGCTGGCTGGCTGGCTGGTCATTGTCCGCGGATCTTTGCGACATCCGTCACAGACCCTCCGGATTTCACTTGCCTTGAATGCCCTCTCGTCCCATCTCTGCCGCGCGCCATCCTTTGCCATGGAAACCGATTTACGAGCATCGAAAATGTTTAACGAATGTGTCCGGGTTTTATGTCGCGAGGTTGTGACATAATGGGCCATCAGGCAGGCAGCATTTCGCCGGGGTACACAGGTTGCGCTGCGCGGCTCTTTGCGTACATCGCAACTACCATTGCACACGAGGAGCTTGTGTTGGCACGGAGTATGTAATGTATGCAAATGAAATCGGTCTGGTAGGTAATGTTAACATTTATCGCTTTTTGTCCAGCGACAGGGAGAGAGGGAGAGAGGGTGAGGACGCGACACACAACGCCACTGCCGAACCGGTCCTTCTCCGGTGGCAGGAGGGGCTTCTGGCCTGTCGGGTAGTATCGGTGTCGGTGTCCGTGTCCGTGTGTGTGTGTCTCGTTGTCGCGTTTTGCATCCGCCGCTCCGTTTTCATCAATTTTATCGTCCATCTTTCATCCGCCAGGCACTGCATGGTTATGCTGCGAGTTTTTTTTTTGGCAAACCCAAAGGACAGAACCCTAAAGACCAGAAGGTACTGTCCGCTGAAGGACCATCGTATCACACGATTCCACTGCATCCAGATGCATGGATGGAGACGACAACGACGACTACGGCGGCACAATGGATGCTGACCATGTTCACTGTCTATGCTCTCTGTTCTGAACTCGGTTTCTGAGTTTCTCGCTTTGCATTTCGTCCCCCCCTTCCTTTCCCCGTTTCGTCGCTTGATGTATGTAACAAATCGCAAAACCAATGACCCCACCATACATACATCAACGATCGTCGCCTTCCCCGGCGATTCGCATTCCCAGGCCACAACGAACCAGATGGTGGCGGCGGCGGCGGCCACAGGAGCATACCAAAGGAGCGGGTTTCGAAAACAAAAGCACGAACTGCGGACTGGAGGAGTGTTGCAGCAGACCACCGAGACCGTTGAAGGAGATGCAGTGCATGGTTCTCGAGAAGTTTTAAATTACACGACCGAGCTACAATGGAGTAATTTAGCAGCGCCAGTGCGGAATGGAGAGCGAGGTGATCCAGCTGAGCATACACACACACACACACACGAAGAAGAAGTAGAAGAGAAAGAAGAGAACAGGAGCTTAAGTTGGTCCGCGGTCTGTCCTTGCACTCGTGCAATTCGCTTTCGGAAGCGAAAATTACTTTCCATGGAACCAAATAATGGCGGTGAGGAGGTTTTTTGGTGACCGGCAGCAGCAAACATCAGCTCCGGTTGACATGCCACCAGCACCACCAGCACCAGCACCACCACTAACCCACGTGCATGTTAATCGACAACATAAATCCGTGGCCTGGAGCTGAGCATTCCCTCGAATTGCAACCTGAAACCACTCGCAAACAACTCGAGAGAACAGCTCGTCTCGAGAATCGCAGAATCGGTATCATCGGTGGATGAATGGAGAAGGAGAAGGAGAAGAAGAAGTAGCTCTTCAGCAGTGCTGGTGGCTGATAATTAGAAAATCGTTGGATCGATTACCCCTCGAAAAAAAAAAAACACTCGTTACTTGACGCGGTAACAGTTTCATTGCCAGAGGATTGATTTTCCAGCGGCTGCTATCACCCGTATAATTATCCAGCACCACATTTTAGATTGCTTTTGGGAGAAGGAGCTGGTGTGGCGAGGGTGAGAAAAAAGTGTTTCTCCTCCAAATTCGTTGGGACGAATCAATGACGTGGAAGATCGAATCAGATGCACCGCAATTATCCTGTGCTGATGCGTTGCAGAACCGTCACTGGGACAATGGGACGAATTCGCATTCACTGGATAGATGGAAATCCCCCGTTTTTCCTTTCTGCTTCGTCCACGATCCACGTGGTGACAGCTGTCGTCTGGAACTTTGAACTTTCGTTTATCCTTTTTGCTGCTTGGGAGCGACGACAGAATGAAATCACTTCACTAATCCCTGCACTCTCTGCGCCACTGGACATTGGATAAAGAAAATCGCAAAAAAACTCTGTGTGTGTGTCTCTGTGTGTGTGTCTTTTGCAGTGATTGCAGGAGGAACTCGATGGCCAAGGACATAAGAACAGGGGATCCAGATTTTCATTATCCTTTTGGTTCCTAACAGCAGGAGATAGAGAAGGAGAGAAGGAACGATAAACGGTAGCAGCAGCATGGCAGAGTGGTCAGGAGGTACTTTTGGGTCAGTAACTGGATGTTACCGTTTCTAATGATAGCCACTAGTCCCCTCCCCGCCGCACCATAACCGTGGTGGGGTGGTCTCAACGTGTAATTATGTCCGTCCTTCTGTCCTTTTTATTTCGAAAGGGTCGCCGTTTGGTGGGTGTTGCGGTCATGATTTCATAAAATTTACCGATCCTTTCGGTTACTACCGACCGACAGCTTATGGTTCTGCTGACCTGCTTGCTTCCTGCAGGTTTCTTTTATCGTGACGTTAGGTTCACCACCACCAAGAAGGAGATTATTAAAGCTGTAGTAGAGTAGAGACCGTGCCCGTGGTTGATGCAGCTCAGCATACTAGCAGCTCAGCACCATCGCTGAGCGATTGATAAGCACATCGGCACATCGGTCAACGACTAGTGCAACTATCGTTCCCCTGAGAAGCGGTTTGATGATGAGACAGTGACAAATGTTCGCACGCCAATTGACTCGTTTTTTGGGAAGGGGAAGAGCATATTCACTCACTTTATCATCCTCTTATCAGTCGCCGTTCAGGGAGGCACTTCAGTGGAAGGATTTAACATCCTTTTGCCGTTCCTTATGCCATGGTTCGGGCATCTCGCAAGACATCTTCTGGGATGACGACGAAGAGAGCGCACAGCATCCACCTTGCACCGTTTTGGCAGCATCGTTGCGCTCGGTTGGATCTCGTCTCGATCATCAATTCTAGTCGTCGCCAAGGGAGCGTTGGTGGACCAATTTGAAGAAGGTGAGCCAGCAAAGGTTCTCCTGCTTCTTTGTTTTTCTTTTTGGGACCCCAGGAGACTCCCTAATTCTTCCAGCAAATGGACTGTGAACTACCAAGGAGGATCAGTATGATAGGAAGCGCAAGAAAGAGTGAGTAAGCGAGGGAGAGAAAAAATATAAATCGAAACGAATCCCGCTGATAGATGATGTCATACGGTTGGAGTGACTTTGATTGAAAGGCTTCTTCGTGCACGATCGCGCGTTCTCTCTCTCTCTCTTTTTCTGTCCGGTTGCCTCAAGTTTATCTTCAAGTTCTCGGACAACTTCAGCGGCACG
>NC_064874.1:79456056-79513556 GCF_943734745.1 Anopheles darlingi | reverse complement strand
CTTCTAAAACGTCACCATGTCGGGGTCTTTGTCTTCACCACAGCTAAACTTGCAACGTTTACGGCGTTTCGCTTTTTCCTCGATTGAATTCCATCCTCACACTCACGCCACTTCGCCTCTCGACTCGGTTTGCTGATCAAATTACAAACTCCAGGGAAAAGCTTTTTCAAAACTTTGTCCCTCGGCCAAGGATGAAACTCGAAGTCGCCACTGCACCGGGACACTACTAAATGTAGCGTATTTTGAGCGTTCTGCTGCTGCAAAAAAAAAAACACCCATCCCGTCTCTCATCCAGCTGTGACCGTGAACAACGTGACCGTGGCAATGTGTGGCGACAGCTAATGTGATGTGCTCTGCAACCGCATCTGCCGTCACCGGGCGTGGGCCATTTGTCAACGTTTTATTGATTTTCTTTTCTCGCGGCATAAAGTAACGGTTGGCTGGTGGCTTCCTCCGACTCCGAAAGCGATCCCTGGCATCCCCGGGTCCTAATCACATTAAACAACGGCAGCAGCAGTGGCGCAGCAACAGCAGCAGCAGAAAAATAATGGAGCAAGAATGGTGCGCGCAAGAGATCGTTTTGTGCAGAACTTTTCCCATCACCATTATCGAGGAAGATTAATTGAAATGGTTATTGTTATGTTTCGAAGAAATTAAGCCCGGACTAAAAAGCATCGATTTGGTGCGGCGGCTTTAAAGCCCATCACGTTTAAAGCCAATGCTCCCAGATAAGTATGCTGTGCTGCAGGCAAGAGATAGCAGAGCCAGAGAGAAGGTTCATTGGCGTGCGTCGACTAATGATGCGTTCGTTGAGGTATTCGTTGCATCGCAAAACCCACGATACCCACCACGTTTGGAAGGTGGCCAAAAAGGTCACAGACCACAGGATGTAACCGATTCACGCGCCAGTAACAGCGCACCACGCGACAGCTCACCGGGAACTACCAGCGCTGGTGCTGTACGCATCGTTGCCTGCAATCAATTGCATCCCATGGACCATGGATGGAGCACCAATGGGGGAGCGGGCCATTAATTTCCATAAATCAGTACGTCGTTAAGCTCCCGGGTTTTCGGAATGCCAACTCCGCAATTGTGCAGCAGCAGCGGCAGTAGTAGTAGTAGTAGTAGAGAGAGACAAACGGAGAGAAAGTGCAGAAATGATGGTCAGTTGGGGACAACATCCAGAGAGACAACACTAATTAGCCATTAAACGCCAACACGACCACGGATTTGGGAAGGTAGCGTCCGGTTCTGTTGGCCCTGCTTCCCCGTCGGAACTCAGCAGGCGTTGCGGCCGAGTGCCTTAAATCAAGTAGATAGAGCCTCGTGCATTCGACTGCCGGGCGAGGAGGGAGGGTGTCAACCCATCTAGCCACCAACCAATCAAGATGTCATCCGTACCGGCCAACGAACATCGTCGTCGTCGCCGTCATTACGGATCGCACGGATCACTTGAAGCGACACCAAGTGCGAGTGCGAGTTCCCGGCTTCGCGAGCGACGTGCTGCGCCGCACGAACGGAACAATCGCGCCATAAAAACAACAAGCAGATGCAGATAAAATTTAATGAAAATGTTGAAAAACGATTACGACCCGGGCCGGGGCCCGGGCCGGCCAGCAACCTACCCGCCATTATTGCTGTGTTTTTGCAGTAAGCAAGCGAGTCAGAGAGCGACCCCGAGCGAGCGAGCAACGGTGGGACTGGCCTGACATACACACACACACGCTGAATGGCTCCCGCTGGAGCTACGGTAATGATGTTCGGATCCGTTGGTGTTGCCGTAAATTTTGATTATGTCCTCGCCGCCGCGCCCGGGTCTCGCAGATCTTAATTGCAGGGAGCAGTCGCAGTTTCATTTTCGGCCTGGGACCTTTTGGGGCCACCGGATGTCCTGCTGTCCTTCTGGGGTAGCTTCTTCTTCATCTTCTGATGGTGCGCTCTGGCGGATAGCATGAACGCTAATATGATTCCTTCACCCCCGAAAAAAAGTACATCAAACGGTCAGTTGGCCGGTTGCTGACACAAACGGATGTTGGTATCCTGCAGCAGCAGCAGTTAAGGAGTCAACGTGGAAGCGTCGCGTGCATTTTGTTTGCAAATGGCCGAACGGCGTTTTGGTGACAAACTTTCACGCCCGTAATGGCCGCACACGCGCCATCGTTAACAATGGACGACGATCCGTATCTCTAAAGTGTGCGGCGGAGAAAGGACGTTGTCCTCCAATTTAATGGTGCGTCCGGAGAGAGAGAGAGAGAGAGAGAGAGAGAGAGAGAGAGAGAGAGAGAGAGAGACACGGAAGTAGGTCGCACGTACCTCGCGCGAGTCATTTGTTCAGCTTCCGGAACGCGGTTCGGTCATTAATTGTTGGTCTTCAAAAGGGAATTCAAAAGGAGTTCCAGAGCTGATTCATGACTGCTGTTGCTGGTACATTATAGATCCGATTGGTGTATTCGAACTCTCCAGCTACTATACAGGACTGCAGGATGGAAGACCATCCAGCTACAGGATGGTCTTCTGACGGTCTTCTAATCCTACAAGTCCCTTACTCAATGATCAGCAATATCCAATGTGGAATTTTTGGTATACTTTCGTCGCTCCGATAAGCAGCTGGCTCCATGGACCCGCGGAATCGGAGTCGAGAAAAGGAAGAAAATTAAATGTTTAAATTATGACCCCTTTGTCTACTCCTTTAGCAAACGTATTGTTCCGCAAAACGCAACGCAAACAACATTGAGCCATCCAGCCTTTGGCGAAGCCGATCGACTTCAGCGATGAAATTATTAGTTTCGACGCTCCAGACACTCCAGACGCTCCAGACACGATGCTTACCGCACGATGGTCCCTTGCGGGGCCCCCGGGTGGTTTGACTTCAAAAGTTTGTGTTCCGTCCCCAACCGGACCAAAACTTTGCGTCCGCTAGTGACCACGGTCCACCGGTGTGGGATCGAAGCGAAATACGAGATGACAAGAAAAATGACCTCGATGTCACGTTTAGGCGACAAAGTTGGGGACAAGCAGGGTCCGTACCGTCGTCGTCGTCGTCGTCGTCGTCTTCTTCTTCGCCCCGGAGTATCGAGCACCTCGCCGACTCCCGCCGAATCACGTTCGACTTTCCATATTTTTTGCCGTCCTTCTTTCTCGCATCCCATTCGAACGCTTCTCTTTATAGTGTCCTGCTGGGTCCTTGGTCCGATCGAGGCCCCGATACCATTCCTTCCTTCCTTCCTTGTCTCGGCTAAACTTTATTGCCATAATCGGATTAGCTGGTCTTGGACGTTTGGTGTGTTTTCGTGTCGTTTTTTCGTTCCGTTCCTTCGTTCCGTCCGTTCATTCGTTCCTGCGTGCGTGCGTTCGTTCGTTCGTTCAGGATTCCCAGGGTTCCCGGAGGAGCGAGAGACAGGTTCTTCTTCCACCATCATTCCCTCCGCTTTCTCGGTTTCATTTCACCCTCGACGTTGTGCTTTTTAAGCTGGGGATTTAGTGGCTTCGGTTCGCTCCATCCTCGCATCGTACCACCACCACCACCACCAACACCACAACGCATCGCTTCTCATTAGACATAATTTCCTGGGCCTTCATCTATCTTCATTCGGATACGCGCGAAGCAGAGCAGACCGTCAGGCTAACCACCATCCCTCCCTGCCGGTGGACCCGAGGAACGAATTCGCGCTCAAATCACGCCATTCGATTCGTTTTTTGGTTGCTCAATTTTAAACGGTTGTTATCTTCCACCACCTCCTCCTCCTCCTGGATACCTGACACCACCAGCGACCTGAACCTGGAGCTCATCGGAGGAGAAAGGAGGTATTTGGTGGGCTGATTAAGCTAATGTTTCGGTTGAATTTAGCAATCCTTTCGAGCCAACTAATTAGCCACGCCAAGGCCCCAAGGCCTCGAACTGCACGCTGGCACGCGAAATTTGCGAAATTTAATGGGAGACCGACCGATGCGATGCGTGATCGGATAAGGAGCGCACCAAATCCCTGTTGCTGCTGCTGCTGCTGCTGCTGCTGCTGCTGCTGCTGGTTTCGGACGATCAATAATCCCCGTGATTGTGGGAAGCTACAACACAACGCCACTCCGGTTTCGGGTTTTTTGTAAAGGTTTTGTTCTCTTTATTTAGGGGTCTATCGATTCATCGGACAAAAGACGACTTCTTACACTTCTGCCTACAGAGCGTGTGTGAATCACAAATAACTTACTTTCGAAAGAAAAAAAAAACGAAGTATGCAAACTTATGCGCTGGCTTGACCATTCGCTATACCATCGATCGATCGAACGGATCGATGTTGTAGGACGCAAGCGCTACGAGTCTACCTAGAGCCAACCCCAAAGTCTAGAGCTTTCTAATGAACTACAAGTAGGACCATGTCACCTAATCTTAACAGCTAAAAACCTTAGCGCAAGACTATTAAACCACTAAAGCCAACCACACCCGACGGAGAGGAATGGAAGAGACCGGAATGGTGTAATGTACAGCAGAAGCCCGTGATGGGCCCCGATTCTTCCCCTCATCCTCATCCTCGAGTGGCTGGATTGTTAAATGCAACAACGAACTTGCTGGACAGAAGTCGATACCTCGTCGCCTTCTTCTCCTCTTACCGGCTATCATAATGCTTCATTTTCCTGTTTTGTCCTTCCTGGTTGAAATCTACACGCAAACAGCACTCCACGGACTGCCCGGAAGCGGACGTGCTTACATAAGTCTAGACTATGGCTTACGGATAGGATTATAGTAAACCTAGAGATGCACTACGCCGCCGCGATCTTACCGGTAGATATCACTAACACTGCGCCGATTATCGGCTCCTTAGTACAACGAAACAGGGCAAAGTAACAGGGCACACTAAAGAGAGAGAGAGAGAGGCTCAAACTATTTCTCCAAAAATCACTATACACTGATGGACCGGGACCACCACCTCGACTGTAACGAGCGTACCGTATTACTCGTGCTCCTGGTGCTCTGGAAGAATCGAGCACAATAGCATGGGACCTATAACCTACTGGAAGAACCTTACCACCTAGATCCTACACGCTAGAGCAGATCATCGAATTCGAAAGGCACGGGCTGGCTGCACTAACCTAACGCATTAAACAACTAATACCATCTCTATCCTTTACCTACTACAATCGGAAGGAGCCATTGGAAGATTGGAACTCGGCGCGCGTGCGCACACACACGCACACACACGCACACCCACAGACGACACTTTGTGTCGAATTCAGATCAGGGAAGGGCCGCCGTTTAGGACTCTACGAACTCCAGGAAGTCCTAGTTCGGCGGCATTTGTACAATGTTCGGTCCAGAGGGCTAACGTCGCATAATGTCCTCTATGCTGAAGCCCGTTTTCCTGGGCGGTGGTGGTGCAGCGGCTGTTGCTGCTGCTACTGCCGATGGTCCGGGCGGTGCTTGCACCGTTCCGATGCTACCGGATCCCCCGGAGGCCGTACTGCTGCTCGCTATCGATGAGGAAGACGATGATGACGATGATGACGACGAAGAGGAGGAGGAGGAGTGTGATTTCGAAGCTCCAGACGACGACGGTGGATGGTGTGATGGGGCGGTGCTCGGTGGTGGTGGTGGGGCCAATGCCACGGGAATGTTGGAAAGGCTGGCGAGATTCATCGGAACGGCCATCGAGCTGAGGGCTCCGAGTGGTGCCGATTGTGACGGTGGTTGTGGCGGTGGTGGCGGTAGTAGATGTGGAGACAGAAGAATGGGTGAAGTGGATGGTAGTGATTGTGGCGAAAGAACGGACATTGACGATGGATCACGGTGTGGTGAGTCAGACGCGGCTGCTGCTGCTGCTGCTGCTGCTGGTGTCTTATGATGATCGCCACCATCCGCCAGATGGTGATGGTGACTCTTCAGATGTCCTCGACCACCGTTCGATGCCGCTGCCAGATGAAGCGGTGGTTGTGCCGTCGTCGGAGACCCCAGTAGCGAGCCCCTGGCGGCCATGATCGGATGTGGTTCACCATCCGGGCCCATGGCGCGCTTACGCAACGGGATGTGACTGAGAAAACCACCGACGGGCAAGCCGGCCATTGCTGGATGGTCCATCAGTCCACCGCTGGTGATGGTGGCCGATGCACGCCCGATCAGACCCATCTTGTGGTGCAGATCACGCCGGACATGCAGCATCGGAACGAACACATCCGGTGGAGGTGGATGGCCCGTTGGGTGTAACATCGATTCGCGAGGATCATGATCACCGCCGAGTGCCGGTGCCGGTGCCGGTGCCGGTGCCGGTGGTGGATGCATCGAACCGGCTGACGACGGATGATGATGTCCGGTGGTGGTGGCCAGCGAGGAGATCGGTGCTGGCTGACGGCTACCATGATGATCGTACTGCTGCGGACGCATCGTGTAGGGGCTCTTGGAACCGATCGGTCGCTCGTGATGGCACTGGACGACGGGCGTCGGGTCGGGTTCGTGGCCCGCCACACTTATCAGGTCGTCTTCCTCCTCCTCCTCCTCTTCCTCTTCCTCGTCCTCGCCGTGCTCCTGCTGTTCACCGTTACGACGAGCCCGGCCCTGGCCCCGGCCCCGATGTTCATCCTCACGCTCCTCCGCATCGTCCAGCTCGGCCGAAACGGGCATATCCATCGGGGGCGAAAGGGAACGGTTCCGTGGACCGGCCGGCGAATGAACCGGCGAGTCCACCTCCAGCACACTCTCGTCCTCATCCCCGTCGTCCTCATCCCCATCGCTGAGCTGATGGCCATCGTCATCGACACCGACATCGAGCGCCTCGGACGGCACGTCACCGACCGTGTGCGTTAGGGCGTGGCGCCGCAGGTCACAGTTCCGCCGGAAGACCTTACCGCACGAGTTGCACTCGTACGGCTTGTGGTCCGTGTGCGTGAGGAGGTGCGTCTTCAGGTTCGAGCGCTGGTTGAAGCTACGGTTACACACCGGACACTTGTGCGGCGATTCCTCCATGTGCAGGATCTTGTGGACGGCCAGCGTTCGCGACTGGCAGAAACCCTTGCCACACTCGGTGCATTTGAAGGGCTTTTCCTTCGAGTGGATGTATCTGCAGAGAAGGAGGAGAAAAAGAAGAAGAAGAAAACGATGAGTTTGAGGAGCTCGAAAAAAAGGGGAGTCCGATTACATTTATTACGTCCGCAGAGATCGCTCGAAGCTGAATTGCTGACGACTTGAACCGCAACCGCAAGTGAGTCACACTCCTCCCCCTTCCCTCTTGTGATGCAGCCATAGATATCGGACATTTGACGTGACGACAAAACCCAAAGTCCCGCGGGAGTCTTATACAAAACTTTACGGAACCGCACGAAGGACCGAAACAACACATGTCCGAAGCTTCCAGTAACATTTCCTTCCCCGGCCCCGGCTGTTGATTTCATTTATCCTCCTCTGGAGCATGGCTGTTGGTGGCTCCTTGGAGCCATCAACCAACAAAACATCGCCCAGAAGCGGCCCAGAAGAAGGAATGAAACCATGCGGAGCAGTTACAACGTCAGACATGTCTCCGTAGCCCGATCGGTGGATGGGGCAGGAATGGTTGGACGAAAATATGTCGTTGATTATTTATCTCATCCGGCCGCAGCATCAAGATCCCAAGGCAAGAAATATGCAAGACAACCGTCTCTACCTCCTCCCCCTCCATACACCACAACTATACCGCAATCATCCCGTCGATTTGCTCCTGAAGCAGTCCAACAGCCGGGGCCAGACCCTGGTGCTGAGCGTGTCCTCGAGGTTCTAGCAAGTTATCGGATCGGGCAAGAGCATCATCGTTGCATCGTGTCTCGGCAACGTTCCTGGCAACGATATCAGCGCCATATGCTTGCCTGCGGTACCTATCGACGGTCTGGCGGTCTGTCGGTTTGTTGGTTGGTGTGGAGAGCTCCTTCTTCCAACCAACTCGAACCGACTCGTGCCATGCAGAGGAGAACCTCTCCATCTCCATTCTTACCACGGTGGGGATGCTGTCAACAGCCGGAGGAGGAGAACCTGGAGTGGTTCGGCAGCTGGGAGTCTGTGTTTCTGTGGTTGTTGCTTCCACTAAATGATATCGAAACATGAAACCACCACCGTGGTCGTGCACGCTATCGAAGGGTGAGCCCCCGGTCGTCGGTCGTATCTTCCCGGGCAAACGCACGCGCACAGTATGGCCACCGCCACGAATGAAAAAAGCGAAGAACGACCAACACAAAAGACCCCCAAGCCCAAAGTGAGTCCAGAGATGCATCGACCTTTCTTCGATGGAACAGGCGCAAGTTCTGCCAGCAAAAAACAATCACGATCACGTAATAAGGAATGGGAAAAAGCGCCCTCTCGAAGGTTCATCGATGGGCGGGGGGGCTGGCCGGTCGACCCACTCCGTGAGGCTCAATCCAATTCGCTAAGATGGTGAACGGCACAGCTGTGGTTACTGGTGGTTGACTGGCTGACTTCAACACGGTAGCCCCTAGAGCTCGCTATTCTTGCCAACCCAACACAGCAACAGAAGCCCAACCAACCATTCCCAGGGCTGGCTAGCAAACTCTCGCACACCACCACGACGACGGTCTGTTTGTTCACGATGTTCCTGGAGGAAGTTGCAACTAGTGAAGGCTGCCTTCAGTGCTAGTGCCTGTGGCCACGCGTTGCTGCGTTCCTCGACAGCTGCTGCTGCAGCAGCAACCGAAGCATCAAACGTGGAAACGGCATCGATACTGCATTAATGAATGGTAAATATTGGCTGCACGCTAGACGGAGTCTTTGCGGTGCGTTATTCTTCCCGTGCGAGCGACTACGGTTGGTGTGTGTGTGTAGTGCTACCGCAACACTGTTGCATAGCTACTGCTACTGCTGCTGCTACTAGGAATTGGAAGCAGCAAATTGGTACAATATTTGCGGAACGAAAGTAGTCGCCCGTCACCAGACGTGAGGCGCTAGAATACTTTAGTAGCACAATGTGTGTGAATAAGCGAAAGCATTTCTGCAACTCTATTAAATCACCGCACCACGCAGGCTAAACGAATGGACTACGGAAGCATCCAATTTCTGGGGATGCTGATATGAAGAATTCTTCACGGGATGGGACCGAGTAATTCCAAATTTACGGACACCATTTCTGCGACACAAATTGTACCGCAAATCCTAGGCCAACGCGTAATTTAGTGAGCAATTTATGACAACGGCAGTAGCACTAGTAGCACTACTGTCCGGATCCTCTTTTCTGGGCTCAACACTGCAGTCCTTCTCCGATCTTCTCGACCTCCGGCACCGGCAACAGACACGGGGGGACCGGATCTCATTAGCGCAAACGCAACCCGCAAAATCGGCGCAAGCAAGAGGAGAGGTCTGTTGTAATATTTCATTCCCGAGGCCCATGGCGGGTCCAGGGGCTCGTTGACACACTGCATCGTCGGTCTCTCGGGGCAGCAGTGGCGCGGTCAGGCCAAGGCCGCCGGAGACCCTCGAGGCAATGATTTTGAAATTATGATAATAACACGCCATTATCAGCGTCATCAGTGTATCAGGGATCAGGGTAGTAGCAGCAGCAGCAGCAGCAGCAATTCGGGAGCAAAGCACTCCTCTCTCCCTCTCCCTCTTTCTCTCTTTCTGTCCTGTTGGCCTTGCGCAGACCTCCGGAACGGTTATGCCATAAAATAAACATAATGCTCCGGAGTCTATAATGTCGTGCTGCTGCTGCTGTTTTGAGCCTGGCTGAAGGACAAGTCAGATATTCAACACGATGGTTTGTTTCTTAATTAGAGCGATGGGGTAAGATGGAGGACGACACTGACGACCTCACCACCAGTGGAGACAACGCATGAGAAGGCATATGCAGGTTCATTAAACTGAAGCCTCGCGAAGTGACTTCGTGGAATTTGCGAAAACAAAACGTTGCAACATACATTAAGAACCGAACCATCTTCTGGCTCAGAACGACGAACGAGGCATCAGCATTGGGACCCCACACAGAACGTTTGGGGACGTGAGAACTGCAATTCGCTGCAATTTGCAATGCACTGCAGTGCGCCTCTCATCCATATTCGTCCACATTACACGTCTGTGCGCATCCCGCGATGGTCCAGTTGTTATGTTTTTTTTTTGAGGATTTCCAGGGGGGCGGGTGGATGCACCAGTTGTGCCAACATGCCGGATGTTTGGGGTGAGTGATTGGCAGCTTGTGTTGCGACAGGGAAGCGCGTAGGGACCGCGTGCCTCTTGTGTCGGATTCACGCGCGCACCAATGAACACGGCTCCGGATGTCCTGAGGGTCGATCGATTGTATGTTTGACCAATGCTTGGCGGGATCACAGGACGTGTGTGTTGGTGTGTGTGTGTATGGCGAGTGTCGATAGCACCTGAGGAACATGATGAGGTTGCATCATCGGCGCCACGATGCAGCGATGCACATAATTAAACACATTAAACAAACGTGCAACGTACGCGTTCTTTCCATTCTTCCTTTTGTTTCCTGGTTGCTCAGTCGACGCCTCGCCTACCCAGCTTTCGTTTCGGAGCGTTAAATTAATTAGCAAATTGGGCTCCGCAGTAGCAGTGGCACTTTTTTGTTGTGCCTCGTTTTAAATAATGCATTGTTAAACACTGTGGATTGGATTAGGCCTCGGGGCGCATTTCATGACAACGAGCGATTCACCGCCTCACGTTATTCAACATTTTGCGCGAAGCCGCCATTTGATTCGCAACCACAAAATGTATTTTACAGCATTAAAAAGGGGGGCCGTTCCCCCGGGCTGTGTGTCCATTATCGGCTTAGCATCACCACCAAACAATCACCAAAAGGCTCTCTCGATTCAGCCATCATCCGTGTCCTCTCTCGAATCGGACTCTGGTGCAGCATTTACATTATCAAACCACTGCATTAGGTAACTATTTACATTGCAGCAGTAGCTACAGGCTGTATTGGTTGCCCGTTGCTAGGGTAGCCAGCATGTCAGGCAGGCAGCCGACACTGCATTGCACTGCTCTGATCGCTGCTGACGTTTCGCGTGGAACGTGGCCGAACGGCCTGGCAGCTTACGCTAGCGGCAGTCACATTGTTTTAATTACTTTTGCTACTTTGCAAAGTGTGACCCAATGTATGTGTGTGTGTATGTGGTGCATTGTGGTGAAAATCATGTACCAAATGTGCGAGATCTGCCACACCAAGCGAGTAGAACGGCTGTTGACGTTGGTGCCGCAGTGTAGAGAAATGCAATTTGCCTCGGTGACCATCATGGTCCTGTGCCCCTGGCTCTCCCAAAATGGACTCAAGGGACTGCAAATCCCTGCGCTCTGCATGCTACACCCACAGAGGCACAGAGTTGTACACTGCTCCCGAGTGGCTGTTGATTGTTGCAGACATCCCAGGACGATGATGATGACGATGGCGATGCTGTGTGCTGACTAATTCACCGGAGGCCACAACTCGATGTCACCGAAAGCGCAAAAGTCGCCTAGTGCGAGGGAGGTTCGAGGCTTTTTCGCGCATTGCTTTACGATTCGGTAGGGTTGCGAATGGGATTGCGGATCGGGTTGCGGTCTAAACTAAACATCAAACATCCCCGACAAGGGACTCGTGGTAGTGAGATTTGAAGGGAACCGTCAAGTCCGCTTATGGTCGAATAGCGTCGACCTGACGACTACGAACCATGATTAACCGAAGCCAATCATAATTAATGGAATAAATTGCGTACCGGAGGGGGGATCGAACGCGCGCGTCGGTGCTCACACGGACCATATCGAGCTACCGGTTCTCGGACACGGCCGGCTTGGATTGCAAACGGTCCAGTGCCGGCAGGGTGCCAATCGGAGGCCAATGATGCAACCACGGGAGCAGCAGCAGCAACATACGATACATACGTAGCCACTTTGCATGGATGCATAATAATCTCGCTGGCGTCGTGAGGTCCGTCCGATTGCCATGCTCGATGCTGTACAGAGCAGCCCTTCGAGGCAACAATGTAGCGAGTGCACTGGCAGGTGGCAGCCACAGCATGATTCTAAAGTCTCAAACCCGTACAGAAGTCATGCGGTGCGAACAAACCATTAGTATCCCGCTTTTCACTTAGCTGTGTATTGTTGGCAACTTTGTAGTGACTGCTACGGGGCGTGGTGGAACCTCCAATTCATCAATTGACTTGATAGGATTGTTGGCCCTGCCACTAACTCAATCGAACGCTTCGAAAACTCATTTGGAAAAGTTGCCAGAACCTGCCTGAATGTGAAACGGACGGAAACCAGTTTTGGGCACGGCTTAGCGTGTGGACTTTGTGCGAACCGCGAACCGAAACAGGTTTCGTTCGTTCGTTCGTCCGTTCGTTAGGAGCGTTATCTTTATCGTCCATCGGCCACGACCAGACCACCAGACCAGCAGGGAAGCTGAGGCGTTCGGCTTCATCAAGGAAGCGAAAGGTTTGCCCGAGGAGTAGCTTCTTCCCCCTCGGTTTGGAGGCCAGCACCAACCATCGCCGGATGTGCCGGATTGATATTCATGAGCGGACCGCCCGGGCTATGCCTTGGCTATGGGGTTTAAGGCGGTTATAAGATGCTATCAGAATCGGCTCTTTCTCCTTCGCCGCCGCAAGCAAACTCAACGGATAGGTGAGTTCAATTGCGAACAGGCGAAGATCAAACTGTTCTTAAGCTTGGACTGTCTTCTGTGGCGTACCGGATGCGTTATCTGTCGCAGTTTGACGTTGTGCTGAGTGTAAGTAGATCAACAAGTAGTACAGAAGTACTACCCGACATGTTGTTGAAGTTCGACCACAGATTGTTTTGAGTTCGCCGGCGCCATGCCCTTCTACTCGAGTGTTGTTCCGGAACTGGACACAAGATTGAAGATGATTGCCAACAGTAGTAACAGCAGACGTTAGACGAGGGCCACGATAACAGAGTTCTTCCCGGTTGTCACTCTCCCATGACAGGTAAGCATCTTGAGCGAGAAGTGTGCCTTGTACGTCACTCCGGTAAGTCCGGTTTCACAGCAACGTGCCGGAGTTGGTATGTGCGCGAGGAATCCCCTACTCCTCCCCCCCCCCTCCCTTGTGTGTTTGTAATTGAAATCATCTGCAAACAGTTCAGCCACTCAAACGATAATGCCGACTCGCTGTGCATGGAATTGACTATTAATTGATTTTTCAGATCTCTTTGCTCGCGACGCCTGAGACGCGGAAAGTGCATCTTCAGGCAGCGACTAGACGACTTCGGCTTCAGTTCCGCTCCCGGGGCCGGAGAGTTCGAGTGTTCGGAAGATCAGCTCGAGTGAAATCAATATTGGCGCTGGCCAAACACACTTCAAACTGTCTCCGTCGTTATACGCTGCGTGCGGTCGTCGTCGTCGTCGTCGCCGTCGTCGGTGGACGTCATACATCTTCAACTGATGCGCGGCACTCACGCAGCCAGCAGCTCATTCTTGAGCTCGATGATGGCACCGTTGTTGTGTGGTTAGTGTTTTAACCTTTCCGGCGACGGTGGTGGTTGGAATGTATTGTCACGAGTGAGGGGCCGTTACGCCCTGCGTAGTCTGCTGTCCATACGATGCCGCGGGATCGCATACGATCCGGAGATTAAAGCATCGCGACCGCCATGTTCAAACATTACGTCGACTCCGCACTTGTCCTTCCACTCCTACTCGACTCCCAGCATCCGCTATCCATCGCGTTACGAGTCCATCCAACCCTGAGAACCACCGTTTCGGGACCAGAAAAGTAAATAGAAACATGCTCTCTCGTTCACTCTCTTTTTCTTTCTCTCTTCCTTTCGCTCTCCGGGACAACCCCTTTTTATGCTCGCACGCACGAGGCTCATGAGTTATGGTTTTGATCCTTTTCGAATTTTTATGTCTATAATTTGATTGAAATAACAGTCTTCGGCCCCCTTCCCCGAGACGGACTAAAAGAGTTGTTCCAAGAGGGTTCTGGCCTATAAATCAATATCGGCAACCGGCCATCGTCCGCCATCAACCTGTCCTCGGGGAGGTCTCCCTCGAGACGGCGCGCCGCGATTTAGCCGCGCAACCTCATCCTAGACTCATTAGGGCGTTTGATGTTTTGACGGGGTTTTGCTAATAAAAATTTATGCTAAAAGTGTGGCTTGTTAAACTTTATGACCGTCGCCAATGGAGGGAATTTCGGGACTCTTGAGAAGGGTTAACGAGCGTGCCAAAGCTTGCACGCGCACGCGGCACCGACACGTCAAGGTGACAGTTGTGGCGACCGATGGCGGTAGAAATGGCGAATGGCGGTGACCCGAAGAAGAAGAGCTGGCGGCGGCTGGTGGTTAGTGCAAATCCGTCGATGAATACATCAATCCCTCCGAACCGAGATCCGAACCGCTGATGCCATTAATCTGCCATCGGACCCCCTCAGCCCTCCCTCAAAACCCCCGGCTTGTTTTGCATTCGTCACCCGGGGGAATGATTGTAGAAAATAAATAAATAATCGAAGAAGAGCCCCGAGTCGCGGCGGGATCCGATCCGGAATAAATTGTGATTCTCGCGTGCTCTTGGCAGCCCGAACTCATTTGCACACACTCACACCGCACCTCGAACAGGGGATCGGGGGGATGGCGAATATCTTGCCGACATCTTTCGCGGCTGGTAATTAGCATAATTAAGCGATACGAGCCGCGCCGCAGCGGTTGGCCATAATTTATATCAACGTTTCAGGTCACTGCTGCTGCTGATGCTGATGCTGCTGCTTTGCGCCTCTTTCGTTGCCCTTTCTTCGTTCACTTCGGTTTCGATCGAGGTGAGTTGAGCAGAGCGAGGAACAAGTGTCACCGGTGCGTTGGGTGCCAAGAAGGAGTTTTGCTTGAATGTTGCTTGCTGCAGTCTAGAGCTTTCAGAGAATTTCCAAGCTTCTCACACTGGATGGTATGAAAACAGGTCCCCAAGGACGACGGTGACAGTCGTCTTCTCATGCAATGGCTGCTCATACTGAAGACCAAAGAGAGTTTTTCTTATTTATTGGCCTCCACCAGCCACGATTGGATGCCAAATAAACTTTTTTCGAAGCTTTTTATGGTGACCGCGGGGGCCCGGGCGGGGTCCGGGCGGGGTCTTTCGAATAAATCTTCCTCCTCCCCGTTCGATCGATCGATAGCGATGCAAAATATGAGCGTCATAAACGTCCTCGAAAAGTGAAGCCTCATAAAGCGATGGACGCGTGTGAAACGATTTATGGTCACGGAGAGGGAGGGGCGGAGGGGATTGGAGCATCGCGCGGTTGCGGTGTGCTTTCTAGGAACTACGTCGTCTTCGGATCGGACATCCTGGGCCGCAATTATCGACGAGATGCAAAATGTCTCGGGGATCGACCGACCGTGGAACGTATCGTAAAACGCCAGCGGCCTCCGACCGCCGCCGCCGCCGCAACATGCCGCAAGGATCATCGATCGTGATCGTGCGCCGAGAGATGATTTATGTGTGAGGCGGCGAGTGAGAGGATGGATGAGAATCGCCTTGGGGCTCGCTCCGTTCATCCCAAACGGTTGATGCGATGAGGATCAGATTGATGTATAATAATCAAGCATTAGAGTATTAGAATCTTCTCCTTTCTTTTAACCCCACCGGAGTAGAACCGTGGGCACGAAACTGAAACATAAAGTTTCAAACAAAAACCACCCCAAAAAACGGGTTCGTAAGCTCCAGACGACTCAAGGGTGTGCGAATGCGAACGACGCGACACACGCGAGGTTTGCGTTTTCAAGGTCCATCCAAGGGGTTCTTCTTTAACGCCGCATATTGCCAGCGAAGGAACTGCAAAACTGTCTACGCAGACTGCGAGCCAGGTATCCGGGGACCGTCTGCAACCGGACCGGCGAGACGGAACCGTTTTGTGTGCGTTTGTGGATTTCCGTTCTCTGATTGTAGGGTTGTCTCGAGAGAGAGAGAGAGATTCCCCAAAACAAAAAAACCGAAACCGAAATTATTGCTCGCATCTCATGGCGGCCAGACACGCGAGGATCCGACGTGAACAAGGATGAAACCGGAACACTCCGGAGGGGCTAGGTAAAAGGATCCCCTGCGAAGCGCCGTGCCGTGCCATCGGCACGCCATCTTTTGACTTTTGATTGCATTCTGCGGTTTGCTCGAGAAGCCGCCGCCGACGACGAGGAGACCGATTTCGGAGTTGTTTTGGAGTTCGATTTTTATGATGCGGATTACATTTACCTTTATCGCGGTGTGCCGGCCGCGTGGTGGTCGCGCTGACTGGCAAAAGTTTGCCAGCAAAATCCGACCCAGGCGTTTACGAGGCAACGATTTTTGTGGTTTTGTCAATAACCGGTACCACCGGCATAACCGTTTTATGGCAACCGTTGTAGCAACCAATCTCCCTTTTTGACTGCCGAGACCTCCCGCTTTTAGTTCGCTGTTGGCACATAAACTCCCATTTAACCTCCGCAGAGATCATCAAGTTAAAACACGAGATCGGACGCAGCCTGCTCGCGATTTGCTGAAGTTTAATAACACTCGAGGGATGCGATCATCATCATGGCGGTGAGTGCCTCGAAAAACCGTTTTCCAACTTCGCTCCGATCGATCGAAACGAGTTCTCTGGGCAATTTGTTGCTGATCCAGCAGCAGCAACACCTGCTTCGGGGCCTGCTGTTGCTGGGAATTGCTGGGACCCACCATTCTGGGCTGCCAAACAATTACTCTCAATCAGGAGTTTGCAGCTTAAAGTGTGAACTTTTGAGAATCGGTAATTGATTACTAATGAGAGTTCCAAATCCTAGACACCCTCTCGGCACCCCCTCCCCTTCGAGCATGAAATGAAGAAGCTGACGGTGCAGCTTCGGTGCTACAGTTGCTTCTAATGATGTCGAAGGGACAGCACAGAGCGTGTACGAGAGGATGAACGGAACGAAAACGGAAAGCAAAACAACAGCAAAAAATTCGAAACTAAATTTGAACTCCCGATTCGCCTCACACCAGACGAAAGGGTACTTTTGGAGGGGGGCCACGGATTCTGCGGTCGATTTGCTGACCTCGATCGATCGTTCGGTCGCTGGCCGCGCGCCGCGAAAGACAAATGAGTGTGGGGCCCACCACTTGGCGGGCAATGGAACAATGGAGTTGGGGAGAACCCTGGCAGGGACTGGAGACTGGAGTACGTAAGAAGTGTAATTACGTGCACCTCCACCACCACGGGCCACCATCATCATTGGGCGACTAGACGACGGCGACGACCAAGTCCACCATTTGCGACGGTCTAATTTGGCTGCTGCTGGCGGGCGCCAATCGCTGTGAACCAGCGATGGCGGCCAGCCAGCTCCGGGCATTCCAGCCAGCTCTTGCTTTCAAAGTCCTGAGTCCGCGGACGGACGAAACGGGCAGAAGGCGCAGTTCTTGAAATTAATCACCAACCCCGTCCCGGGGTGCAGAGTCCAGAAAGAAAGAGAGCGAAAGAGAGAGTCCAGCGATGATGAGTGTCTGACCGGGCCCGACCAAAATCACGGAATGCTTTTATGCTCGCCTTCATCTCGTGCCTGGGAAGTGCCTGCGTGGTGCTCTCGTTCGCTTCGTTCGCGCACTCGTCCGTCTTATTGGGTTGATTTCGATTTCGAGCGAGGCGAATGGTGCGTGAAACACCAAACATTCCAAAGCCCTTTGCAGCAGCACCAACCGGCAGTAGTAGTAGTAGTGCTGTGTTGGTGTTGGATCCCAAATGCAGAGAAGCAACACATAGGCGGAGATGAGGTTGAGGTGAGGCGTACAGTTAATCATTAGCTTGCATGAAATTACTCATTACTCCGCATGTTGTTTGGTTGGTTGGTTGCGTGCCGGCGACGCGCGAATTCCTCTTCGACATTCGGTGATCGGTGGTTTTTGGGTGGTGGTCGGGGAAAAGGACGACCACACGGAGGGAAAGGTAATTATCACCACACCAGGCAGGACCTACGTCCTGGTCCTGGCCATCCAAAAGTATCCCACGAGAATAGGTCGGGGGGGGGGGGGGCTGACGTGCATAATTATGCCAGCATGCAGTTATCCAGACACGCGCACGCAGACACACCCTGGCGTCGGTGTGGTTCGATGATTCGATGATGATTGCCGCCGATGCCGGCAAAAAAAAAACCACACCGACCACATCCCGCCCATTTCGGTCACAATCTCCGCCGTCTCCGGTGAGAGATTGCGACGTTGGACGGGGCGATGGTTGGTTGGTTTGATGGATGGTGCGTGTACGCGAGCAACGGTGACGGAGGAAGAAGCGGTTTCGTCCGGATCGGTTTGACGATCGCTGCAACGATGGTCGATGATGGTTAGACATCATCACCCCGAGGCCATTATGCAATTTTTCCTCGTCTTGTTTTTTTTTCTCTTTCGTTCGTTCGTTATGCCTTCGCAACGGATGCACGCGGATGCTGTGCTGCTCGTATACCTTTTGCCGCAGTTGCTGGTGGTGTGCCGGATATGCCTTTATCGGATTGCCATCGCGATGCAATGCGGTCGGTGGAGCGGTTGGTTTTTTGGTCTGACGGTCGCTGGGTAACCGATCATCGAACACCGGAGGAAAGGAAAGGGGGACGGGGGCATAACACGTACGTACAATGATCGGCATTCATCAAGAGCAACGCTGAAGGGCCAACCGGAGGCCTGGAACGGCGTTTTTGTCGTTGCCATTCGATTCCGACCACAACGTCCGTCCGTCCGTTCGTCCGTTCCGTCGGATGAAACGGAAGGGAATGTTGCTGCTGCTGCTGCTGGTGATGGTGCTGCTGGCATGCCATTGCGTTAATGGTGCATAATTCGTCGTCGAGGCCGCGAGAGCGCGACACGATGTCAAGTGCCATTGAGCGATTGTATTGCATCAGCGCCTATCAACAGGCGTACTTGGCAGGTTCGAGTTACGTTGCAGCAGCAACAACAAAAAAAAACATGCAATAAACGGTGATGGTGATGATGGTGGGAATATGTTGATGTCATGTACGGCAGTAATGACTGCTAATAATTGGGAGGAAGGAAGGTAAAGAGAGTCTCTTTTCAATACTTCGATTCCCTATATTTAAAAACCCTTTTAAGAAGGCCATGATGGTTTGAAGCGTCGAACCGCGGACCGCTTGATTGATAAGCGAGCGCGCTACCAGATACCGTATACCTACCTTCATTAACTCACCGCCACCGTTATTGTTACAAGAACCCATTTCCTTTTGGTCAAATACAGTCCAGAAAAGTGACACGCGGTCCCAGCGCGGCGCTTCCGTTCCGTCGAAGGTACCGTGGACACAAAAAAGGTGAAAAATTAATCAACCAACCGGACAGGGAGACGGGGAGTCCGGTCTGCACACAAATGCAGAGGCACTACCGCCGCCACCACCAACCAACGGTCCATTTGATCGATCCGTCACTGTCACCAGCCTTTTGGCATCATCCACCGGTCCAGCGCGGACCTTCGGTCGACCGACGAGGACGATGCGGTCCTTGACGGGCAAATGGTGGTGTACACCACACTACTTGCTACCACACCGGCGGTGTCCACCGTTGACCACGCCGTTGATAAATGATTCCATTTGGCCAGGCCGACCACAAATATGGCTCGGCGTTTGGTCGTTGCCACCATTTCCGTGCCCATCTCCCGTTTGAGTGATTTCGAATGGTGGTGGTGCATTCCGTGGGAACGTCATCGCTACCTCGCATCATCCCTCGCACTCTGCTCGTGATCTGTCATGGGGACACACACACACACCGGAGCCAGGATGATTACATCTCTCGGTGACGCTACCATCGGCGCGGCAAGGTAATCGAGCGGAATTAATCATACGCGGTAGCCGAGATGGAGGGACAGAGGGACGACGACAGTTCTGCAACATTGTCCGGATCAAACCGAAGCTAAAGAAGTGTTCTCTCCGGGACCTGAGGTGTCCACACATAGTCACTCCACCATCACTCTAGATCATTTCTGTACCCGGCAGAAGGGGAAGGGCACGCCGGTGGGGGTTCGCTTCATTTGCTGCTGAAAATGCGCTAATGATTGACTGGATTCAGTGCATTAATCAATGACATGATCAGCGGAGCTTTCTCGCCTGGCGCAGGCTAATGGAATCACATCGAACGATTCTCTCTTCCCTCTCGCTCGACATCTCGGGTTCCTTGTTCTTTTCCTCACCACCCTCCCCGCACTCCCTGCACCCTGCCTCTACATTGCAGTTGCCTGCGGTTATCTTATCTTCGGAAGCGCGGGGCTTCCGCGCTTGAAAGTGGCCGTCTCGAGTGGCCTTCTTCTGTCAATTGCAATTGCGGAGGGGTTATAGGAGTGAGGGGTAGGGGGTAAGGGCCTCTGGTTTTGAAATTGATTGACGAGCCGGCGGACGCGCGCGATCGGAAAACGGTGAACGGAATATTCATTACGCAAAGTGCCGTTCCCGATAATTATGCATTGCTCCCGGGTGCACACCAAAGTGCTGTTCCATTCACTTGAACGATGAAGCCCAACGCAGTGGATGTGCACTCCGGCCTGATCCGCTGGTTGGTGACACCCGTACGGCGCTCAACGGGAAACGGGGGGGGGGGGGGGGGACCTAATATCTGGGAGCAATTTAAAACTTTATGTCGATGCTGCTGATGGTAGTAGCCGCTTCTAAGGGAAGGGGCGTTCGAGGACAAGGTACATGGAATGGAATAAAATGAGGCCGTACGAACAACGGTCCGAAGGCGAATACAATGCACCGCACCACCACCACCATCAAGAGTTGACGTGCAAAATCATTATCATTATAGCGTGTGTGCATTTGGCCGCAAGTGATTTGTGGCCATAAATCAAAAAATGCAGGTGGTTTTTTTCACTCAGGGGTTGCCGATTGCCGATGTGCCGCGATTCTCGCGCCATTTTTAGGTCCTTCTCTTGGGTATCAAATTTCTTTGGCCTGCGCTCGTTCGCTCGCTCGCTTGTGATTCCTTCTTTTGCGGTTCTTCGTTTGGTTCTGCAGCACCCCGAGGGAAGGTTTGCAGTTTTGTGGTGCGTGTTCCAGGCAACAGCTTCGCGGTCGGTCCAAGGTACCAACGGTACGTCCGTCGCTCAACCCTCGCTCGATGGTCTCATGCACTCTTGGGTTTTTTTTTATTGTTTTTCGAAATAATCATTTCTTACCAACCGAAAACCAACCTCGTACAATGACCGAGAGTATGTTGCGTAGAACTGGAATACCTTTGCCTCTCTGGGGCAACAGCATCACACCGTTGCGTGCCGGGCACCTGACACTAAGGTGTCTACCGAGGCACAAGCGAGACCGGACCGGAGCGAGCCGTAAGAACACAACCCGCTCGCTAAAAGAGTCAGGCATCGGGAGGAGGAACACAAACGCGCCGACCTGCCAGCCATTCCGAATGTGTCACTAAACGCTTGTCGTCCGCAGCTTCCTTCGCAGGAAGACCACCATCCATCCATCCATCCATCCATCCATCTAGCTAAATCCACTTTACGTTTCCTGTTGGTCGGAGCGGCCGCGCTCTTGTAAGCGCTTAAAAGCTGACAAGACCGACCGACGACGGTCCGGACCGGACCGGACCGTCTGTCTGGACCGACCTGACAGCAGCCGACCGGCGCGATGACGCGACCAACTGAGTGAATGGAAAGGAATGTGTTAAATATAGCAACATAACACTAATTAATGTTATTTCTCTTTAATGTAGCCACATGCCGCGCCACGTAGCAGAGAGGCTGCGAGGACGAGACGAGGCGAGAAGCGAAGTGAAGGACAAGACACAAAACAGGAAGAGGCAAAAGAAGCAGAAGCCGAAGCAGTGCTGGCACTGGATGGACCCAGGGGCTGATCCATGTAAGGGAATGCTTCCCCCATTCCTCGCCCACCGTAGGATGTCGTGATATGTCGAAGAAGAACCCCCTAGGGCGACGACCACGACGACGGCGACGACGACGACGGTCACGAGAACTAGAACTGTCAAAAGCGTCTTACACCAAAAACGCGTCCCTGTACCCGGTTGGCCACGACGTACGGACGCCATGCGAAAAGTGTGATTATTTTATCGCCGTTCCAGCGTGGGGCGAAGGGAGAGAAGAAGCAGAGAATGGAGCGGAGGGACCTTTCTTCCATTCACTGCGACCGGGGAGTGGGGACATTCCTCCACGGGTCCTCCCGAGGGGTAGCCGATGGGCGATGAATAAATTATTCAAATCGAAGCCATCGAAACGTCGAAATCTCTGAAGATCTCTCGGGGAGGCTCGGGGCCTCAGAGTCCAGTCCACAACGGTCCATCGGTCGATCGGTTGCGTCGAAATGAGCGAAGCTATTAAAAATTCGTTTTCTTTGCTTCCTTCCCGGCCAGTCGAGCGGCCGGAGAGCTCCTCGAGAAGCATCTTTTCTCCTATGCAAATCAAATGAGCTGGAAACAGCCGCGGAACGAAAGACGGCGCGCCAAACTATACCCTGTCCATCGGTCCGTCCATCCTGAAGCCATTCCCATTCCGGGATGGTGTTTGGAATGGTGGTGCCAATGGCGGTGAAGAGCCGAAGCAGCAAAATACAAAACACTTCCAGTCGTCCAGCGTCAAAGGCAACCAGCCAACCGGCCAGCGTCAGGCCATTCAGCGTGTGACAACGCTGACGACGTTCAAACGTGGCCCATTCCATCCGGTGCCATCCGGTGGGGCCTCTCGTCGTCGTCGTCGTCGTCGTCGTCGTCGTTGCCAAAGACGCTTATCGCAACGCGCGAAGCCAAAGCGAACCGTTTATGTTATTGTTTTCTAATGATCTATTGAATTTTAATGGGCAAATCTTCAACTCCCCGGGTCTCTTCTGCTCTTTCTCTCAGTCACTCTCTTCCTATGTCGAGGAAGTTTTTTTTCCTGCTGTCCGTCATGCAATACAACCCCTCCAAACTTTGGGATGCTTTGGGAACCCTTTGGCAGGCCGAGTCGTCGAGTCGTCGAGTGTCGAAAGTGACTCTCTGGTGCTGGTGCTGGGGCACAGAAACAGAAGAAAAGTCAGCGACGGTGGTGTAGCGAGAGAGAGATAACAAGTTCCAATCAAAAATGGTTCACGGTTAGTGTTCGCGTCCGGGAGAAGTTTACAGCCCAAGAAAAAAGAAAAAGAAAAGGTGCACCTCGACGCTCCTCAAGTGAGCTCCAAGTTTGGGGGTTCCAAGTTGTTTGTTTCGATGGGAAGCTATTTGGAAGCCAAAAGAAACGCCTATCAATTGAAGCCACGACAGCGGCAGCGCCGTTCCACCCCAAATCGTTGCCTTGTTAAAGTGGCTCCGTGGCCTCGAGTCTGGCCTGACAACTTCCGCACTACGCGCCACTGAAGACACACACACTCACACACACACACGCACGGAGAGAGAACGCACCCTCTTTCAAACTCAAGAACGCGTTCAAGTTTGCGCATATTTTTTCCACACTTTTTTGGCATAAAATTTGCATTCTCAAACTTCCATCCCCGGGCAGCGTTGAACCAGGTTGAAGGGTTGTTCTTTGTTGTTCAATGCGTCGCACTTCAAGAGGGTGCACACCTTTCACGCAGAACACGGAACGTGCTAATGGAGTTTTGGTAGGAAAAAGGGCAAAAAAATCTGTTGAGAAAAGTTGGGTCCGTGAACGCAAAGGCAAACAAATCACAGGAGAAGCGTGAAGCATAAAATACATAAAACCTCACTCGGCCATTACGGCAAGCGACAAGCGACGCGAACGGTCGGCTTCGGGATCGGACTCTTACTTAGCACCTTTACAGCAACCCCGGGAGATCCCGACGAGGGGGTTTTGAGTAGGTACTAGCAGCAGTTCCGGGGGTCCAGAAGCAGATGTCAAAAACAAAAATATTAAAACATTACGGAAAAAAGGGCAAGAGTTGGTCAACCGGTTGGGGGGAGTTTTCAATTTTCCCTCCCCGAACTCCTCATTTCCCCAGGGACGCACCACGCGCTAGAGCTTTGGCGATGTTCGCACACTCCCGAACGCACCGAACGGAGGAGAAACGATTAGACTAATGGATGGACGTGAATCATCCTGCTAGCCATCAGGGCAGGGAAAGTCCACCATCGGAAATCGGATACGCGTCGAGCGTCCAAGGCACTAACCGAGTTGGAGGTGAGTGTTACACACACACACACACACACACACACACACACTCACACCTGGAGGATGAAGTGCACAAAGTCCAGAGCAGAGAGGATACGACGTTTGGTGTTTGGAAACTGAAGTCGCTGGCGCGCAGTACCGTGGCGGCCTCTGGCTCGAGATTCGAAGTCGACTTATCGAAGACGAAGAATCAATACGAGGTGGTGGTCCACCAGCGGCAGACACGCGCACCACCGCAGCCCCGCAGGTCACGTCGATATCGATTGCCCAAGACGGTCAAGGAGTGGCCGCCTAAAGTTAATTTTAAAATGTTGCCGATTCGCTTCAGGGTCCCCCTCGTCTTGTCTGTGTGTGTGAGTGTTTCCGTTTCGCCTTTTGGCCGTGGTGGATCGGTTGGTGGAATTGGTAATTATATCGTTCACCTCAAAGGTGTACGTGAGCCGTTTACGCAACGGTACCGCGCTCCTCCTTTCCCGGGGTGGGAGGAAGCCACAATCGATTATTGCTCTGAAGGTTCTGAAGGTACGGAGGCCGTTGTAGCAGTCTCTGGGCATTCTCCGTGCACGTGCACTCTGTACGTTGTCTGTGGAGGCCTTTTTGTGAATAAACGGAGTGTGGATAAAGTGAAAAAGTTCCTTGCGCCTTTTGCGCTTTTACTCTTTGCCCAATTTCTCGTCCTCCACAGCCCTTTCTCCACTGCAGACCACTGACGGAACTGACGCACTGCAACTGCACACAAACAATCAGCAAAAGTGCACACATCGACAGAGCACCCCACTGCCCCGCCAGTTCCAGTTCCAGTTGTTGGTTGGGTGTGCGGATGAAATTACAAAAGTTTCTTTTTTGTCTCTCTGTAGGGTTGTCCTCCCCCCGCCCGGACAGGAAGTGGAAAAGGAAGGACCAACCAAAGGCGTGAAGGGTAAGCGAACGTTGCACAAGGAATGCTCCCCCTCGCCGGGGGAAATGCTTTTCAGACATTGCAGACAATTGAGGTCGATTGAGTTTTTCATTTTCGTGCATTCGACATTCCGCACACGATCTTCACTTTCAGCCAGTGAACCCCCAGCGGGGGGGGGGGGGAGGTCCGGGGTGTTTCTTGACCCCGTTTTTTTTTTCAGTTACGCCATTTCATATTCATTGTGTTGCTGGTGCTACCCAGGAAACCGTGTCAGGTTACTTTGGGAGTGACGGTACAAGTTTCTGCATAACATTACACTCTACGATGATCGATTTTCGGGCTTTTCCAAGATGAATTCTCTCTCTCTCTCTCGCAACACTTCTATCCAGTCTCGTCTCGACAACAGTTTTCTTTCCGGTTGCTCAAAACGCAAATTAACGTTTCATTGCATGTTTTACAACCTATCGGAGTTCGGAAGTTGTGCTGTGCGGCTACTGCAACGAGTGCAACGAGTGAACAAACATGATGATGATCATGATGCAGCAGCAGCAGCAGCAGCAGCATCGTCAGTCTCACCAGCAACAAGCTACAACAAGCAGGAACGAACTCTTCTTGAGCTCCAAAGGATTGGCCAAAGACAAAGTTTTCCAAAATGTTTCCTTCATCCCAGCAAAACTATCCCCGCACCAACTTTTCCGATGCTCACTCATCCAGAGCCTCATCCTCGCTCTGTCCTGACACTGGTGGACTGCAGTGGACCTCAAAACATGGTTCGAACGATGGACCAAGCGAACGTGTTCTACCGTTGTTGCTGTGGTTGTGTGTGTGTGTGTTGTGGCTGTTGGACGAGTTGCTGGAGCTGGATCTTGAATAACCAAATGAAAAGAGTTATCGACAAGCAGCTGACACCGCAAAGCGGCCCCCTTCTCCTGGTTTCGAAGATGATCAAACAAACTCTTCTTTTAGCAATTGGCATGTGCAGTCAAGTGGTGAAAACCAACCAATTTTCGAGTGTTGAGTGTGTTAACAAGCAACTCTGCAGCAGCAGCAAAATTAGCTCGGGGATCGACTTCGTTTGTGGGCGAATTTCGTTTCGCAAACTTTTCACCCGGGATACGACAGCCGCCGATCTCGCTGTCGACGACGACTGTTTGCTGTGAGAACGAGAACGAGGGGAAAGAGAGAGAGAGAGAAAAAACCGGACCGGAAGACCGGACCAGTTTCGCTTATCCTCCGGTGGTAAATATTGATAAATCGAGTTCGATAAGACGCTTCGTTCGCTCGTTGCACCGCGAAAGAAGTGACCTCTGCTGCTGCTGCTGCTGCTGCTGCTGCTTCTCGCTTCATCTGCTCCCGGCACCGGGGCATCTGCATTAGCATATTAATGAGTGGTGCCAACAGTGCAGTGGCGCAGGAGCAACGGCCATTCGCCCGAAATGCAGGAACTCAATTAAAGTGCCCGCGAGAAAGAGGCTCGCGAGCTTCCTTTTTTTTTTGGTTGGCGATCCATCCTGGAGCGGAGAGCCGCCACTAATTGGCAACGTTTTTAATAAAATGGCCGACACTGGCGGCCATTGGACGTCGTCATGTGCGAACGGAGTGACAGCAGCTCGAGCCTCAGGAGGCGCTTCTTTTCTTCCATTGATATGCTCTACATGTTGTCGTTGCTGCACCTTGGCCCTCGAAAAACCTTCTCTTCAGCTCGAACGAGCCTCGGGACGATTGATGCCGTCTTTCAATCGGTCACACCTTGAAGACACACACACCTTCGTCTCTACCGACATCCTTTTGTGTGTGCGGCTTCCATGACGACGTTTTCGCGTTTTCCCGTGAATCCAATTTTCCACCGCCAGCCGCCAACAAACCGGAACGTTGTCGCACCGTCGAGTGGAGGGAGTGCGAATAGCGATGCGGCAGAACCGACGACCGACCGAGAGACGAATATCGAGCGCCACAACCACCTGTTGTCTGTCTGCTGGCCAATTTGGTTCCTTCCTACCAATCCTTGCGCTCGACCCAGGAGTACGTCTGCAGACGTGGAGCAGCTCGCCATTTTCGACTCTCTTTTCCTTTAATTTTCTCCCTCCGTGGTTTTCTTTTGCAATTCTATTTTTATGTTCCTACTGCAGGAAGCACACACACGCATGAACACCTTTATTGAAGGTTCAATTGCAGTTGGTGAAGCAGTTTGCATAATCGTTCCGTTTAATTACGGAAGCATCAACAGCGGCAGCAGCCAAGTGCTCCCGTGCTCTTTCGCGTGAAGATTCCATGGCGGCGCAAAATGGAGGAATTCCATGCTGGGGGTTATGCTGCGCACTTGCTCCTTTCGTGTGCTCTTCAACTCGCGCACTGTGTGTGTGTGTGTGTGTGTGTGCGCCCTGCGGTAGTAATTTCTCGCATGTTTTTATAATTGGCAACGAGCGAACGAACGAGAATCGATCGAGTTGTGCGCTGCTGCTCGATCATCATGCTCCCCCGGGGGTGAGTAAATTATGGTGGGATAATGAGTCGTCCGGTAGAGGTGCGGATAGTGTGTGTGTGCGTGTGTATCGAGTATGCACTTTCGCGCAATTTATTCCACATTTTCTCATTAAACTCCGTACCGGGCGTCGTGGAACTCCTTTTTTTTTCTTCTGCAGTTTGTAGTACGCCTGCGGTATGCTCATATTATGCATCGTAAATTACATAAAAACGTGCTCGCATTTTAAAACACACGCACGCACGCACGCTCGCCCAACTTTTAATTAGAACAATGTTGTTCATAACGCTGGGAGCAGCAAAGTGCAAAAACAATACAAGACGTTGATGGCCACGTCAAGCCACAGACAGTTGATGAGCATTACAACTGACACAGAAGTAGTTCTTCGTTAACTACAGCACGTCCAAGTAGTGCGCACGGTTTGACGCTTGGAATCTAAGCAAGCCTCGTACTGTCACCGGACGGACAATGTTTTGTTGATGAAAACCGCAAAAACCTCGGACGTCACAAATGCGGCGTCGCTAGAGGATACGGTCGCCAGCGGACAATTACAACGAATGCGGCTTCTGCGGTGATGACCGCCGACTGACCGCAACCGCGCCCAACCACGCGACCGATTTGTTCGGAATGACAGCGCGGACACCATTTTGAGTGCTGTGAGCTCGCAAGCAACAAGCGACATGCACACGCAATCATTGTTGTTGCTCCAAGGTATGTTCAGACAACGTTGGTTGATGATTCCGGACGTCCCGTCGAGAAAACACGGAAACTTCTCACGCGAATCTCCGGGAATTCCTGGAAATGGTCCCGAAAATCGTTCTCAAGCTCAAGCATAATAGCATTGGGTTCCTAGCAGTGGTCTACTAACGCGTCTACGCCTACGTCACGCACCCCCTCAACTTACCTGTGATCTCGTAGATGATCCTGCCTCCGGAACGCCTTCAGACAGATGTCGCACGAGTACGGCCGCTCATCGGTGTGCGTTCGCTCGTGGATGAGCAGATTGTACGATTTGGTGAACTGTCGGTTGCAGAACTTGCAGATGAACTGTTTCTTGGGCCGCGAGGCACGCCCCGGTGCCCGCAGCAATCGTCGATCGAGCCCGGCATGCATACCGTGCGGTGGTACGCCCGGTGGATACACTCCCAACCCGCCCGGGGGAAACGTGAATGTACCGGCGGATGTAGGCGATGGTCCGGGTCCACCAAGGAATGCTCCCGGTGGTCCATACATCGCGGGTCCCGATTGTACACCCGGTGGGCCGCCTGGACCGCGGGGTAACAACATGGCGGCTGCGGCCGCTTCCCGTAGCGCTAGTTCCTTCCGTTTGTCCGCCATCATCGCCATCAGCTCGTAGCTGGAACCACGCTTCGGTGCGTGACCATCCTTCGAGAGACCGTCCGGTGGTCCCGATCCTCCGCCATCCAGCACTCCCGGTGGATACATGGCCGTTCGAAGGGCACGCGATGGTAGCACTGGGACGAAGGCGGAACTTTCGCGTCCATGGTGTGGTCCGGCAGGACCGCTACCACCACCACCACCACTAGCACCTCCACCACCATTAGCAGCACCACTGGCAGCGGCCGCGGCCATCAGATGATGCTGGAAGGCGAGCTGACTCTCGTAGCCACTGCTGGAGGAGGATGCGGTGCGGCCATTGCTACCTCCGCCGCTGCCACCGCTACCACCGGATGAGCCCCGGATTGTCGGTGAGGTCGGTGGACCACCACCACCACCAACCCCGACGGCACCGGCCAGGAACTGATCGATGCGGGATGAGCGCGACAACGTCGCTAGACCGCGTTCCTCCATCGTTGGTCCCTCCGTTGGCATGCTGCTGCTGTTGGCGGCGTCGTTCTGTGGAAACGAAGAGAGAAAGAGAAAAAGAGAAGATGAAGAAGATGTCAGATTAGAAGCCAAGTGGAAAGTGAGGAAAGGCCAGTGTGTCTGGTCTGGTGGTGATTTATGGGACCCCCATTTTGAGGGAACGAGGTTTGGTCCGGGATCCCCGCACCGGCCATTTGCATTCCTCATCAGCACCTACTACGGTCCACAGTTCATTCCATTCCGAGGAGAATCCAGCATGATCCGCTGCGTGTATGTGTGTATCCGTGTGTGTAAGACACATATGTTCGCCGGGCACTGGCCGGTCCCCGAGGCACAAAAGACAAATATTGACGCTTGTTTACACACCCTCGCCTCCCTCGCTTTATCTTCGGCCCCCTCGGCCGTCCGTTCCGGCTGACCGATGGGCATAGTTATGCTGCGCAAACAACACCCCGAAAATGCTCTGGCTGGCTGGCTGGCTGGTCTGGTCTGGTCGATGGTTCGAAACGCAAAGCAAACGAAACAGACCCTTGGCTGCGAAGCCCTTCTTTCCCACATTTCGGTGCACATATGGGCACATCTTCTGCTCTGTCTGTCCGTGTGTGTGTGGTGCGTCGGGATGCGGAAAAACAAAACAAACCAGCAACAGCAGCGAAGCGAAAGGATGGCCAAACAGAACGTGACCCACGAAAAGGAGCTCTCGACGCGGCCCCGGACGCGGATACGCCATGTTTGTGCATTTCGTTAGCGGCCCGAGAGATCCTTCGAATGCCGGGATCGTGAAGAAAGCACTGCCTTGGAATGCGGTGCGGTCGCTACAAATGCAATCGATAGACTGGAGACGCGCCAGCAGAGCAGTATGCTCTGCTCTATGGTCAGCGATCATTAATGGTGCCGCACTGCTGAGCGTTGGAGCGCTGTTCAATTAAAATGCTAAAACAACTAACAAACCATCAAGAGCAAGCGGCAGCTTCCCCCGATGGTTGCGTTCGCATAAATCAACCTGTTAGCTGCTACCTCACGCCTCATTAACGCACGACCTCCCATCCCATCTCGCCAGTCCAGTGCCACCATACCACCACGGAGTGGTGTTACATGGAGCGCGTTAGCCACCGACTGCTGCCGACTGCTGCTGCTGCTGGTTTAGCATGGCGGTAGCAGTGAGCTCGCGCCGGGCGCGCATTTTCAAATATTTCATTTTTAATATCATCCATTGCCACTTGTTGTACCACTAACCACGCGTTACGTACCATGTTCGTGTACATGGTACCTGGTGTGTGTGTGTGTGTGTGTGGGTTTTTTGTTGAGAGATATGAGCGACGTAGAAGTGGAAGAAAACGATGGAAACAAATTTACGGCCAACACCTCTAGAGACAGCGGTGTGTGTGTGTGTGTGTGCTTGTACGTGGCACGATGGGCTGAATGAATTAGTAATTAGCAGCAGCAGCAGCAGCAGCAACAACAACACCGGTTGCGGCAGATGTGGAGCGTACCAAACAGCAACAGCAGCAGCAGCAGTCTTCCAATCTTCCAATAAATCATTTCGCATGCTTGGCAGCGTTCTTGAGCATCGAGAGGCGAGTGGCAGGTGCAGGTGGTGGCCGTTCCGCTTCAAAAACAAAACAAAAAAAAATGGAACCATCGCCCAACCAACCAACCAACAGGCAACAGAGTGTCAGAGGTGCGCACCTTGGCGGCTACCAGTGTTGACGTCAAGTCGAACCAGGGATCCAGGGATTATAGACCCTTGGCCTTATGACATGCAAAACCTTTCCAAGGGGTGGTGTTTTCGTTGGGAAATTTTCATTCATTTGTGCATTCCAAAAAGTATTCCGGGTACATCTGGACGAAAACTGAAAAAAAACTTGGTGAGTTGCGAAACTTGTTGATGTTTATCGTTTTTTTGTTAACTATAACGCTCTTACACTCTGACTCAATCGTAACCAACTGTTAACGCTCTAACCCTGTTAACTAATACCAACTCTCTAACTAACTCTCTCGTGCATCCACCGTCTCCCTTATATACCCCGTTGCTAACCATTCTTCAAGCAATGGTAGCTTCGATCAACTGCATCTTCAGCACAATTTTATTTAGCACGATACCAACCTTGTTTTGCCAAAGCGAGAGCATAAATAAAAGGCTCATTCGGCCCTCATTTGTGCAGCTCTTTACATCGAATTTACAACCGAACTGGAAATCGATCGTAAAAAAAAGTTTTCATCCTAATACCTGACCACGAAGGGAAATTTATTTTAATCTCATTTTGACCGCTTGTATCGTAACGTTGCTATCGTGGCTAAAGCACCTCAAAAAGGGATATTCCACAATCGAATGCAATGCTCCCTACAAGTCGTGTCATCGTGGGTCACGCTTAGAATATGCCCTCCAAGCCCTTCCCTTCGTGGTTTCTAAGTTCTAAGTCCCACGAGCAAACACACCCGCATTCGGATGTCCGATAGCACGCGGGGCAAACGGGTTTTCGCCCCGATCCAGCATTGCTGGAAGCAAAACAAAAAACCAAAAAAAAAAAGGAAAAGAATCCCGCCACCTAGTCAGCCAGCTCGTACGAATCGTGGACTGCATTGGCGCAGTTGGAGACAAATGTTTTCCAACCCATTGGAACCGCGCGCTATCGCGCTACTCTTCTCGCCCGCTCGCTCGCTCGCTAGACGACGTTGCCATTGGCCCTGGCCCGAGCCCGGGTTCGGGTCAACTCCCGGTCGGTGGTACTCTGTAAAGCTCCTCTTCCCTTATCTTGTTTGAACACTTCTTCTGCGAGCACTGTGCACTTTGGCTGGCTGGCTAGAGCGATGACGACGACGACCAACACGATCACGTCTGTTTGTCCTCGGCATAGCGGGAGGACTGATAAGAGAGAATGAGCCCTTCGGGCTGCTGCTCCTGCTGCTGCTGCTGCTGCTGCTGCTGTTGAAGCTACTTCCATTTCCATTCTGCTTCTGGTGCTGCTGCTGCCGTTTGCGGTACTCAGGTTGATTACAATCCATTTAGAGGTAAATAAAATTTTACCGCAACCGGTTCCACAACTCAAATGCATGTTGCTTCCGGAGGGCAGCACACGATTTCGTCGTTCTAGCTGTTTGAGGTTCGATTTTCCCCAATTTGCTTATGGCGATGATGTTTTTGCTGCTCACTAATGGAACCTTCCCCCTCGCGTGTAATGGTGCACTTTGACCCAGAAGGTTCGTCGCAAAACGTATTCTTTTCGCCTCCAAATGTTCCATTCCAATGTTTCCTCCCGGACTGAATGAATCGAGGGCGCGCAGAAAAGTCTTCTCTGCGAGCACCTGTGCAAAGTTCCGGAACCGATATCCGGAAGGATTATTTCTGGTGTACGTGGCTGGTGATTCGTTGGAATACTGGAGTCCTCCACAAAATGTGGAATGAACGGATCGCCGCCACCATCAAACAATAACGCGCCAACAGCCGAGAGAGGTCTCCCCATGTTGCAGCACGCAGCACCAAACCACGGCACGTCTTTTGTGATTTTGGGGAAGGGAAAATGGAATTTTTCATTCAACACATTTTTCATCGAAAATTCAAATTCCGGCGGCTGGCTGGCTGGCTGGCTGGCTAGCGGTCTCCAGCCACCGTCGGGACCTTGAGCATCCGCACCCTTTTGTTATGCAAAAATGGGCCCCGTTCGGGCGACCTGCTGTGCGCGATGGTACTCAAGAGACGACAGGCCAGTCAGTATAGACGACGACGACGACTCGGGGGGGTTTTTGTGATAATGTAACGGCGTGAAGAAGAAGAAGAGGAAGAGGAAGAGGAAGACACCAGCTTCCCATGCCCACTCGCCGTTTGCCGTTTTGTGTGCGAAAGGCATTCGAGATTCGAGGAAGAAGCCATCTGCGAGAAGGTCTTCTCGGTTTTATCTGTTTTATGACACTTGGCTTATGAAACTGGGAACTCATTTACGTTCATCACGCTGCTCCGGGGTTCCACATCAACAACAATTCTCTGTCTCGGTTCCTCCAACCCGCTAACATTCGGTTGGAAACCCTTCCGCTCGTCTCTGGCGTTCACATCGTTCTCATTCTTCGCCTTCATGTTTGTCTCGACCCACCACCACCTGTCACCTTCATGTGGTGCGTCAGATTCTGGGGAAGCTGATAAGGAAAATGAAACGCACGTCACTCGGCACGTTAAACCCCTCGCCCTCCCCTCGTGGGCTTTGTTAATTGTTGTGGAGCGACGCAATCGAAGGGATGAAGGATGGCAGCCCTCTCGGATGTACTTTAACTCTCGATCACGTGCTGCTGCTGCTGCTGCACGCTACTGATAAGCGCAGCATTAGCATTGCCGAGGAGGTCGGGCGTTCTGGCGTCCATGGCATGCAAGCATACATTATGCTTTCACGAAAGGTTCTCACACACTCACTCAACGTTCCGTTTGGATTCAATTTAGATTAATCGGAACTGGTAGTCACAGTCCGTGGAGGATAGGCAGACAGACAGCCGCGTTGCCGAAAGCGCGGCCATGGCGGAAATGCAAACTTCTTCCAGCCTCTGGCCCATGATTCCAGCCTCTGGCATGATTGGCAAATGGTTAATTCGTTTCCTTTTCGCCACAGATGCCGTCGGTCGGCCCCCGGGTTGGTTTGCAGCATCTTAATGCTATCTTGCGGCTGCCATCTTCTTGCTGGCCACATTCCTCCCCAAAATGCTCTTTCTCTTTCTCTCTCGCCCATCTGTTGTCTAGGCGCGGCGTGGTGCGTCGTGGCCGCCATTTTAAAGCTATCGCGGTGTGTGATGTAGTTGTTGGTTGTTTGGTGATTTATGGTACGCCTGATTTGACGCGGTTTTTGATGCTGCGCCCCGCGAGATGCTGACCACCACCTGAGCCGCGGGCTGCCGATCCGACCATCTGCCAGCGACTGTCGGCGACTGGAACCCGGGAGGTGAGGGGATAGCGCTTTTTTTGTTGTTGATAAATCAACGGCCAGACGGTGCGCTCCATCGCGGTGATTCAATCAAACTGATTGTAAAACCCTTTTTCCACCGCCTCTGGCTTCTGCTCCATCCCTCCCCTGGGTGGGGGGGCCAGAAGGCCGCCCAGAGGCCCTGGTCTGCGCTGGTCTCTCCTGGTGGTCTCGGCACCGCAGGGTTGCGGTGCGACGTAGAAAGGAATCTCGGTCGCCGTGCGGTGGCCACGGTTGTTGTCGCTGGCGCTATTGTTGTATTGCCTTCGCCTGTTGCTCTATCGGTTTCTTTCTCGCTTCAACCGGTTCAAACCTCTTCTGTGGCTGACTCTAGGTCGAAAGGGAAGACTGTTGTAATGGAGGTTGGAAGGGTGGGTGCTTCTCCTCCCACCAATAACGCTCCTAATTGCATCGAGAGAAGCACAGAATCGTTCGCCAGGCGGTTCGAAACTTTCCAGCGATTTTTATGGCAACGTTTCTCTCTCTCTCTGTCTCTCTGTCTCTGTCTCTGCCTCGAATCATTGACCGCTGCCCCTTAATGTGTCGGGAATTGAAGCTCTAAATCCAAAATCCAAATCCCCTCCCACCAATAAAATCATCGCGGGCACCACCAGCGCCGAAAAGTTGAAGCAAAATTTCAACCGTTAATCAAAATTCCACCACACTCAAACGGTTATTACCGATTCGAGAAGATCGATCAACGCGGGTCCGGCCAATTGATGGCAACTCCACCCCCACCGGCACCAGCAGCCCCCGTGCACATTCGCTCGAATGATTAATAGAGACTCCAGACTGTGACTCCATCGGTAGCAGTCCGTTCGCGAAACAAACTGCGCCCACAACTCCATTCAGGGGTGGCCATACTGATGTGCAAAAAACGTAGCAGCAGCAGCAGCAGCAGCAACAGTACCGGACAGGAGGGTTTATGCCAAGGGCACAAAAAGGCACCCGGTCCGGTGAATGCGCCGCTCGGAGCTGAAGACAATATCACTCGATTCAGCTCGCGTAGAGGGTGGTCAAGTTCTGTGTGCGTGTGTGTGGTTGTGTGTGATGACCGCATACTTGAAGAGGTCCAGTGGTTCGATCTGCAGCTATGTAGACGCGAAACGAAGAAGAATGGTTTGCCATTCAACTTCATCCGCCCGAACGGTCGGTTAGGTTGTCGATCGAGGTTAAAATGTTGCATCGACCGCTCTCCAGAACACACACACCATCAACCGTTCTGGGTCCATCGTAGTCGTCGTCGTCGTCGTCGTTGTCGACGTCTGGGCAAAGGTAACTTGATGCTTTCGCCCGTCACTTACCCATCATCAACTCTGCTTGGAATGATGAAGATGAAGCATCTGCAGCAGCAGCAGCAACGTCGTGCTCGAAGGCCACACCGTGGAGTGGAGTGCCTTGTACGAAGTGCAACAAAGACCCCCGGGGGAAGGGGGAAGGGAGCCAAACCAGAGGGCTCGAAGGGTGAGGTGAATTGCGGGCAAAACATGTTTTTGCCTTGGCCCGCTTGGCTTCCGGAATTGGCCGGTTGGTTGCTTTGCAGCCAGCAGCCAGTACAAAATGTGTTTCGTTCTCGGTGCGCCTCGGATTGCTGCAGGGATTTTGTAAACAATTCTCGCTCTCGATTGGCGGCATTCTCGGTCCATTTGTTCGCTTCGTTCGTCGTTGCGCGCGGTTCTACAAATTGCTACCAAGTAGTCGTCATGTCATGAAAACGAAACACAACCGAGGTCTCCGGGGGTGAAGTCGTAGTCGCCTTGCCTTGCTGCTTGCTGTTAATTGTTCGCCGAGATGTTCGACTTTTTTTTGTGTTTTTTTGCAACTTGCAAAATGTTTGACCTCCCAGAAATGGGAAGGAGGGGTTGGTTGTGGCCCCTCTGGAGGCACATACACACACACTCGCGTGCAACCACAGCAAACATAAAGTATGATTCAACGCGTTACAGCTCGCGCGGCCCGCATCGTCAGAAATCCGAATCGAAGGACCGCTTTAACTCCGCTCAGTGGACATGCTCCGGACCGAGAGCATGAGATAGAAAGAGACCCCCCGCCTTTTCGACTTCTCGTGTCTCTGCATCGCCGCTCCGCCTGTCAAAGGCTTGTCACTTGAAAAAGTCGTGAAATCGGCAGCAAACAACAGCAGCAACAGCAGCAACAGCAGCAGTCGCCAGTCCGAAGGAGCTGTAAAGTGCTTTTAATGTGTCCGAACACCAGCGAACCACCATCCCTCATCTGGAGCCCCGCACCTCACAACCGACGACGTTGCTCGACGATCGAAACGCTCGCCGTTCGGCGCAAGATGGAAGATGCTGGAAAGAAGCATGCAGCAGCACGGGCCCGAAGTGGACCTTCAGGTCGGACCTTGTACGTTGGTTTCGCCGCGTTGGTTGCTGGCAGCGCGACGTAAGTCGAAGCGAAACCGACGCCGAAAGGGTCCTTCAGACAGAGCGCTGGGCTGGCCACCGCCTTTTGGAATTCATTCATTCGATTTCACGATTTCCTCGCGAAGAGCATTTTTTTTTTTTGCATAAACCATTAGTAATCCGATGCAAAGCGACCTGAAGTCGTACGGAAGCAGCACGCCGTCGGAGTGTGCCTTAGTGCGGTCGTAATACTGGCGGGTGCAGCATCAGTTTCATGCGTATGCGTTACGTAGCATAAAGCAACTCCCACTGCGTCTGATAACGGTATCTGCGGTGTTCCTGATGCTTGATAACGAAGCCAACGATTTGCCAGTTTTTTTTTGCACCCAATGGGGGGATTGGCCAATGTTTTGACTAATGGAATTCAATTAGTCCAACAACCTTATCATTCGTGCACCTCTAGAGGTCTGCAACAGCATTTCGATTTGTTTTCCATTTTTCCCTCCCCCTTCGGCCCTTCTTGGTGCCAGGTTTGGTTCTCGAAATGAATGTCCGATCATCCCCGGCCCCCAATAAAGGGGGTGCCGCAGATAAGTGATCCTCGATCCGCAGATGCAAAGGTACTCCGCGTCGTCGTTTTTGGGTAACATTCACGTAACAATTAATTCGTCGCTGGAGAAACATAAATTACAATTAAAATCGCGCGTTTTCCGTGCGCTCTCCTTTATCACCCCTCCCTGCGTCCTGCGTACCAAATTAATGCTCCATCCCGCGCGAGTCCCTCTCTCCCGAGAGAGAGAGAGAGAAAGATAGATCCACACTCCACCGAGAAAGAACGGACAACACGCGGGACGCGAGCATTCATTATCGATCGAGAAGGGAAGTCTCGCGTACCGAGATGCGAACGTTCCGATAACCGTCGTCGTCGTCGCCGTCGTCGGACCGTGGATCGTTCTTCTTGCGCGTGATGCTGTGGTGCAGGAACGGGTTGGTATGCGTAACGAGCTTACAAACACACACACACACACAGACAGACATTCGAGCGAACAGAAGCGTTAGAGGAGAAGGTGTGGAGGAGCATAAAAAGGGGAAGGCCTCGGGAGGAAGGCCTCGGGAGGAAGGCCTCCCGGAATGCCGTATAGTGGCCAAAGCAGCAGCAGCAACAGCGGCAGCAACATATCGGAGTGTGCGCAGCCTCCAAAAAGACGACAGCTTAAAGCCCGGTACCGATGAGGTGCTGCATGAAACATTGTTGTGTTGTGTTGTGGCCAGGGTTGGGCTGCCGAGGCATATCTTCGTCGTCATCACCATCATCATCAGCATCAGCATCATCATCATCATCGTCGCCATCACCGTTCATTCCGTTTCTTGTGTGCAGTTCGTTCGCCTTCTTACGGCCACAGCCGGCCGGCCGGGTTCTCGGTGTTTGGGGAACGGAGGACAGGTCAGGCTTCTCTTTCTCACACTCTCTCTCTCTCTCTCTCTCTCTCTTCCGTGCGCGCTCTTTCTCTCTCTCTCTCTCTCTCTCTCTCTCTCTCTCCCTCTCGGTATCTCGTGAAGGTAAAATGAAACTGATTGTTATCTTAACATTTTTTCAATTTATTACCGCTTGATTGGTATGCGGACTGAAATGCGGCCTCATCGTCGTCATCGTCCTCTTCTTGGACTCTTATCTCACAGAGCAACAGCAGCGGCAGCAGCAGGAGCAGCAGTAACAGTAGAGATGAGAGGGAACCGTGCAAAGAGGTTCCGATTGTGGGTGAAGATGGTAAATGATAGGTTCGAGCGAACGTTGCGCGAACGAAATGGTGGCGTGCGCGCGCGGAAGGGGATCAAGATAATGAACGGTGACGGTGGCGGTGGCGGTGGCGGCGGCCTCGGGAGGCGGACCTCTTCCAACTCCAAGCTCCCCCTTCTCGGTCGATTCTGTCTCGCTTTTTTATATAAATATATTTTTGATGAATACAACCGAGAGTGATGTTGGAGCTGTTGCGCATATTATTCCCCACATTGCGAGCTCTCTCCTAACGGTACACCGGAGCGAACGGAGGTGACGGTCCCATCACAGGAGCCCGGTCTGCTCTTCCTCTGCACCGGCTGAGACCCGGCCACCGAATGTCTCCACAAACACCTTAAAGTGAAGAGCCATAAACCCAGCCCCTACTTTTCGGAAAGAAGAAGGGTAGAACCGGGTTACTTTTTTGGAGGGGGGTGTTCTGGACAATCCTCGCCGTCTCTCTCTCTCTCTCTTTCTCCCACGAGACCGAGCCTGAGACTCGTAAAACTTTAATTTAATAGTTTTGGAAATAAATTAATTTAAACTAGGTATCCGGGGTGATGGTAGAAGAGGAATAATACTGCAACGTCCAAATGCCCCGCAGAAGTCAGCCTCAAGTGGCCAGCAAGTGCCCTTGTTTCCTCCCTCCCAAAATATTTCGCGTCAGATCGTCTCCGCGGTCAGTAATCAGCAGCAGCAACGACGATGACGATGATGCTTGTTGTGATTCGCTAAAGAGGAGGCAGTAGCACGATCACTCGAAGGCCTTCGAAGCCCCTGGACCGCGTCTTCGAGGCCTGGTGGTTACGCACTGTTCGACGCTGGACGTCTACCACGCCCCAGACAACGGGCGAGGCGGAGGAGGGGCGCGGGAATGCAACGCACCGACCGCACCGTGACCGGTGCGGTGCGCGGTATAATTTTTATAATTTTACGATACCATAAAAATTAAAGTAGGAAAGTCGAGCTCAACCCACCAACACCACCACCACCACGACTATCTCCATCAACCCCCCACCTTGGAACATACCCTGGTCACTGCTGTTGCTGCTGCTGCTGCTGTGGATCATAAAATTACAAATCTTCCGGTGCGCCCTCTGGAGGCGGAATGCCAATAAGCATCAGTGGAGGGAGAGGTCTTTTCATCTTCCACAAGCTAGAGGAATTGCGGGCGTTGTCCGCGGTGCAGGAGGGGTAAGAAATGTGAAGTTTTAATTACGGACATTGATGGGTCTTTCGCGCCCTCGTTAGCGCAAAAAAAAAACCAAGGCGGTTTTGTGAGATGAGATGAGGCCTAGGACGTAGGCAGTACCGGACGTCAACCGAACCAGCTGCCGGAGCCGGAGGAGACCGAAGAGTGTTTCGTTTGTTACCACGCCGATTGCACCACGATTGAAGTGATTTTAATGGCGAACGGTAGGAGGAATTGCATGAATGTTTAATGTCGCGTCGCATTCTGGGAGGAATTATCGACCGCCGTGGCGACTCCGTGGCATCTTGTTAGGGGCAGGCAGCCCCTTCAGAAGCTTAAATGCCGGAAGCCTGGTGTCGCCTGGTGCTACGAGCAGCAGGGAGGATCGCACCCCACGGGATAAGACACGACCGTTCCGCCATCTTTTTCGATCGTAAATTCTCACCCCTGGCAAGCAAGCAATCTCGGTCCAAGTGCCCTCAGCGCTAGGCACTAGACACTAGGCACAGTTGAGTTACGGAGTACGGGAGGACTCTCGGGAGATGGGGTCGTGATTTTGACGCGTACCCGCTTCGACGACCTGACGCCGTAGGTCAACTGCTCCGAACCGCGTGGTAAGTAGAGCGTGTAGTGATTGAACCGGAAGAGGCGCGCAAGAGGGCGCGATTGGTGACGGACGCGGATTTGGACGACGGGTGTAATTCGATCCTCCCGTTGGCTCTGGCCTCTTCGCTCGCTTCCCCTTTTTTGTATGGCTTGACCGTGTCCACAACAACGGGGGTCTTTCGCATCATGGGCTAAGCTTCGTTAAGCTTCTTTGCGGGCCCCGGACCCGGGGTTTCCTTTTTTTATGACCACACCGTTACCCCGTTTGGTTCGTTAGCCGCGTTAGGGGGTTATGGCCAGGCCAGTTTTGGTCAGCCGCTTGCCCAGAGCCCAGAGCCTAGAGCCTAGCATTTTACGATCTACCACCAAAAACCGTCCGCACACGGCTGTCCGGCAACTCAATCTGTCACGATGATCGATTCCGACGGAACCGTCGGAACTGCCATTGCCCAAAAATGCGTATATAAAGGTATAAAACGTGAAGCAGCAACCGGCGCGTCGCCGTGACGTCCGTTCGTCATCGTCTTCAAACGCGTTCGCGTTCATCCTCATCACCTTCGCTCCATTCCAACAACACCTTCTAATTCGCTATTCATTGCTTCGATCGGCACCAGAGTTGGGATTGGGGTTTGGGTAGTAAAATTTGAGCGATTAGGACTCGGCTCTCGGGTTTTACAGCCGAGAGTACGGCGCGAGAGATTAATTAATATCGATAGAAGCGGCCCCGCTTGGCCCACTAACACTTGGTGGTCGTCTCCGTTTGTGGTTGTTGTAGTTTCGTGGTCCGCAAAAGTCCGTGGAGTGATAGGATCTTTTAGAGTAAGTCTGAGACACTAAAACGTCCAACAATCGGAAGGTCAATTCCCGTGCCGCAGCCAGAAATGAAGCGCTTCCTGGGCTACTGTAACGATTGGCGTCCATCTCTGGATACATCTCTACCAGGAATGTTAATTACAGTGTTCGTCGCACATTCAAATCGAACGGACATATGCCTTGTTGGCAGTTGGCGTTGGGGCAGTTGTGCAAACCACCCACCCCCTCCCAGCCGATGCATAATACATGAGGCCCCCCCTTCGGGGTTCCCTATGGGACTTTGGCCGCAGCAGGCCAGGGACGTTGCCTTTGCAGCGGCGCGGACGAGATGAGTGGTCGTTGGTTCTCCTGGGGAAAACAAGGCGGCCAACGTCACGCGAGTGAAGGCGCTGCTGCTGCTGGTGCTGCTGCTGGTTCAGAAGTCGTAATTTTCCGCTTCGCATAACGGCCAAACATCGACGTCGACGACGTCGTAAAGTCCCGATGGTCAGTGGACGCAACCACCACTGGCGAGGGTCTGTGCAGTGCAGTGCAAGAGCTTCTGCTTCTTCTGCTTTTCCTTCTGTTTCTTGGAGCGAACTGTCAGAAGCCGTTTCGTTCCAGATCGATGCACGAAGACCGGAGTCTCGGGCTTGAAGTCAGCCAAGCCAGCTACTGAAAAGAAAGCCCTGGAGTCCTCCGCTCCGACGGGTTACATTGATGGCAGTTGAGGAACTTTGTACCGTCATCATATATAGGGAGGTCGATAAGCCTTTTGTGTGGTTTGTAGACCACACCATCTAGTCACCCATGACCCAAGTTCCCCACCGAAAACCTGACCTGAAAAGTCCAAATACCCTAGAGCAAACACGTGAGGCGACGTGTATTTTAAATCAAATTCAATTCTTATAATTTTATGGTAAATTTTATGACTCCGTAAAATTATTGTTATTGCTTTTCAGTCGCGCGATCTCTCTCTCTCTCTCTCTCTCTCTCTCTGTCTCTGTCTCGGTCTTTCTTTGTCTCGCTCTGTCTTCTTCCTAGTGGTCTTCCTAGTCTCTCTTGGCCTTGGTCTAGGCATCTGGCGCGACGCCTCGTCATCCATCGTTCCCCGTCATCGCTCGCTCGCGTAGGCGTGCCAGTTGATGGTGTTGGAATGGGATTTTTGTGGAAATGTGGAAAACTCGGTAACGCCCTCTTACAACCACCATCTTCTTCCACTCTTCTTGCGATGGAGCATGGAGCATTCAATCGATTCATCGCCGGTCGAATCGAATGCGATTGCGAAGCGAAGCGCTGGCTAAGTGTATTCCAGCCCAGGATGCCGCTACCACTCCACGCCACCCTAATTCCCTCTCTTCCACGGAAGGAAACGCTGTTTACAATAAAAAGCAATTAGGAAGCGACATGTTACTGCCTCGCTTCGCCTCTGCAGCATCTTTATGCTAACGAGCCGCCTAAGAGGTGGTGGGCTGGTTTCTCGCCGCAGCAACAGCAACAGCAGCTGAGGAAGCTCATAATTTGCCTTTCTAATCAGTTCGGGGTGGCAGGCGGGGCGGGTGTTTTGTTTTGTTTTTTTTTGCGTTTCAACATTATTGTCCCGTTAAAAACCATCTCGAAGCAAGTTAGTGCCAGCAGGGCTACCGTACATAACCAGACTGCGCGCGAAGCGAGAGACTTTATGTGAATTTGATGTGAGCTGTGAGAGGCGCGCAAAATGGAGAACCCGAAAAGCACTCGGGGAACGGTGAATCTCGAACTTAATCAATCGAACCGAATCGATCAGCGGCGGAGCTGAGGGTGCGGAGGATGCTTTACTAATGAACGGAAGTGGCGGTGAGCAGTAGCAGGAAGAAAACCCAAAACAGAAAATGCCCTGCAGGCTGCTTCAACAGAGTGGCTGGCGTGGACCGTGATCTGGAGATCTTACGAGCGCAAAAGCAACATTAAAGCAAACGGAAGCCAAACGGCATAACGAATGCATGAGGATCGGTAGCTAGCGCAGTAGCATGCCACCTGCCACTTCTCATCCTTCTTTTTCTCCTCTTCTTCCTCCTCCACGCGGTCTCTCAGCTCATGAAGCGGATTTCTCACGTTTGTCACGGCGGAACGTCTTGTATTGTGATGTTGCTGCTGATGCTGATGGTAAATGAAAAAAGCTTCCAAAACACACACACACACACCCAGAGATAGCGGAGCAAATTAGTTGCAGTTAAGGAAATGGGAAAAAGAAAACACACAAAAAGTCAGCCAGAAGACGTGGAACTCGCCAAAAAAAAAAAGAATAAAATACTTGAGGAAACAATCAACCAAATCCGCTGACTGTCAGCGGCAATCATCAGACAAACACACACACACACACACACACGTACAAGAAAAGCCAACTAGCGAGAGTAAAATATGGTGCCAGGTCAGCAGAAACGACCTGACTGACTGACAGGAGAACCGAGCTGAACTGATTAAAGCGATGCTGCAGACGGCTGCTGCTGCTGCTGCTGCCGGCGAACGAAAACAATAAACAACAACGAACGCAACGAAGGGTGGTGCGGCCGGTGGGGGGAAAGAAGAAATGAACCGCTGACGTGGCCAGATTTTGTTCCGGAGAGCCCGCCGGAACGGGCAGACGAAACCAAAGAAACAAAAAGAAAAAAAGGGGGAAACCTTTAAATTAACGCAACAACCACACTACAAAACTGCTGAACCGGCGATGTGAGAAATGGCCTTGGCTCATCGGCGTTCCGGCCCGGGTGGGGGGGGCTCGGTCCCATGTGCCAATGTGTCGACAGTAGCGGAACGGAGAGAGGGTTTTGTGGGAAAGCAAAAAGGGGGTTTGAAACCGGAAGGGTGGAAAGAAAAATGAAGGAACTCTTTACTGACCCTCCCGCGGGGTGGTTTGTGCAGAAAAACGGGAAGCATTATGCTGCTGATTAAATTAGCGATCTCTTCCACTCCGCATCCCCTCCCTTGCGGCTACCATTCCGTCTTTTTAGCCCCTGAGTGGCTTTCATTTCCCCCCGCCTTTTTCCCTTCTGCTTTTGCCGGGGTTCAGCTTCCGTTGCCGCTCGTTCTCGTTCAATAATCGTTTGGAATCGGGAAGGAACGACGGATGGAGGAGGAGGAGGAGGCAGGCAGGCAGGCAGGGTAGGCAGTAGCTCTGGTCGCCCGTTATCGGGTCCGGTTCATCAAATCAAGTTCGATTTCCGGCCGGGATTCGCCGATTTCGACGTGGTTCGAGAGAGATCCCGTCCAGGCGATAATCAAACGGCCAGAGGCGCCAGCTAAATGATGGCCCCATTTGATGGAGCGGATTTTGTCATAAAATCGCGTAAATTATGATTGTTACATCGTCGCCGTTGGGTGCGCGAATGCGCGATTCTACGATTCGTAGCACGGCACGGGCGGCCCTCACAGCATGTAGCGCAAAAATCGATCGAGTGGGACCGATTGGATGAGAGTTATGTCTTCCCCTTGACTTCTGAGCGACTTTTTTATTTTTGGTTAAATGTGGATTCCACTCAACATAACCTCGATTCCTCTCAAGACATAGACGATCTGCTATGCTCTGCAAGCATAAAAAGGCTTGAGCAAAAGCGTACCAGCAGTAAACTCTGAGCTGCGATCGCCACCACAAACTCACTATTCCAAAAAAAAAAAGGAACAAAAAGAAGTGGAAGGAGAGTGGACGATGAGGTGAGCGCATAAAATGCTCGAACCAAAAAACACAACCCAGCAGGGGAGCGGCGGTGTGGATGGTGGATCGTGGCCGCGCACCACGTTACGATCGTTTTTATTGTTAGTTTTATTCGTTTTCAATAAATTAAATGATTGTTTCCCTGGCCTCCCCGGGCCCTCGGCACCGATCTTCGGCGAGAGATCGTCGTCGTGCCCACGTTCGCTGGTACCAAGTCATGCCATGCCAAGCCAAGAGCACACCTTAAACGTCATTAATAATCGTCACTACAACCTGCCAGCCAGTCCGGACCAGAGCCGGACCAGACGACGGATAGGTAGCTGTTGCAGCATTTAAATGTAGCAACCCGTAATCGGTTGTTGTGAATCGGTTATGCCGCGGATGCTTGCGCCGTAGCATCTGCTGACCAACGGGACGGAAGAGTGATCCAAGTGATCCAAAAAGTCTTTTCCTTCCCAAACAAAAAAATGTATATATATAAAAAATCAATTCCCAATCCTCAGCCGCTCGTCCGCGCCATCGTGGGCGTCTTGTCGGTCGTCGTTTCGGTGGCCACGGTGATCGCGGCTTGGCGGACGCGCGCACACGGCGTTGTCACACTCACGCCCGGTGCGAATTTGGAAAGTGGTTTAAATTGGCCATTCGCCCAGGGAATAAAAACACCAATTTTGATGACCCGAAACACCCGACGGTGAGCCTCCATTTTCGTGTTTTGTTTTTTTTTTTATTGGAATTCAGAGACCCAGAGCGCAGCTTTGAGTTATGGCGCCCCGATGCTAATGATATCGGGCGCCCATTTTGTTAATAAAGAAAAAAAAAGGTGAGTAAGACCGTGGGTTGTGCGTGCGAGCGCGGATGCGGGTCCGAAACCGTTGTTTCGGCTACCAGAGTTTGGTTCCAACGCACGCACCCGAGCGGGCGAGACCAGAAGTCGGAAGTCGTGTCGATTGTCTTCGGAAGCCACCTGAAAGGATGGCCGAGGGATGGGGAACCATAAATCATCGCATCCACCCCGCTAGGAGGTTTGCGTCGAGTCAACAACATCCGGCAGGAATTGTCGTTCTAATTGATTTCGATTCGTATGCACCGTGCGTGTGTGTGTGTGTGTGTGTGCATCGTGGGCGCCAAACAAGTGCTCCGGTGCGTTGTTGTATGGAAATCGGATGTACAGCATAACGATCATCGGTAGGCCCATTATTATGAGCAATTGAGAGATAATCGAGTTTCGGTTTTTTTTTTTAAACAAAATGAAATGATCCGTAAATGAGAAACATTAATGTGCTGGCCACGCACTTCATCGTTGTGGTCCCATCGTTGAAGGGGACCTCCGGTACTCCGGGGAGTGATTTATTTAATAGAGAAAATTAAACCCCATACTCGAGCTCTTTTGCAACAATTGATGGGCATTTATTGCAGTTGCCTTTTTTTAATGTTGCGGTGGGATTTCCTTTTCATTGAACCGGAAAATTGCTCGCTCCTGGCTCGCTCCGATGGAATGGAGTTATGAGTTTTCATAAATACCATAGGACCGGGCAGAAGATGTGACCAATGGGGAGGGGAATGAATTTAATAGCGTTAAACACTGATCGAGACTCATCATCAGCAACGAGATGAAATCGAATAATCCGTTTATCCGTATTATCAACCAAATGGAAACATATGATTGCATCATGAGCATTCTGAACCACCAATCCAATCCATGACCGACTCTCTAGATAGGTGTAAATGCTCCAAACGAGAGCTTACAGCACCGGTACTTTCGATGTACATTGAAAGTTGCTACATTATGCGAAATAGTTGCCCGCCCGGTACAGTTGCACCCGGTTCTATCACGATGCAGAATCGATAATACATCGATCGTTATCTAGGCACTTACCTGGTTAACTGCCAACAGCCCTTTACTGCTGCTGTTGTATGAAGTAAATTCTTTTCCGCTAGTAGCTGGCGACCTCCACCGACTGCACTGACAGCAACGCGGCTACACAACAATCTAAATACAATCACTTCGAGGTTGCGGTTATCGCACGGAACATGCCATGCCGTAATGCCGGTTGGCATTCACTTTACCGATCACACCTCCAGATTCTACGGCGGTACGTCACTGGTTGTCTCGCTTGGTTTGGAGTTTTGATTGAATTGAAGCGGCGCACTGGCGCACTGACACTCGCGTTTGCGTTGCGTTGTCTAAATCACCCCAAGAGACCGAGACCGAGACCGTCAACCCCTTCTGCTCGTCAGTTTAATCCCCCAAAAAATCGTTATGCCACCCCCGGGGGAGGAAGCTTAAGCCACCCAGCACGTGAAGCTGCACAGCACACACACGCACACATACACACGCAAACACACGCATAAACATACCACACGTCAGCCTTGGGTTATCCTCACTTCCCTGCCCTTCACTTTGTTCCCACTGTGGCTTCTACACTTTCCATTCTAGACGGTCAGAGGACCAGAGGACATTGCATTCTTCTTCAACCCCCGAAACGACCCTTGCGCTCGTTGACCATCATCATCATCGTCATCACTGTTGTTTGTTTTTCTTTCTGACTTTCTTTCTCTTCTTCTGCCTTCTTTACTTCGGCTTGCCGGACGGGGGTTTCTTTTCTCTGCTTAGCACTTTAATCTGGAACCGTACACATTCACTGCTGGTTGATCCTGGGATTGACTTCTCTCGGTATTTTGCAGCCCAGCACCACCGTTAGCACCAGCACCGACATTATCATCATCATCATTCAGCCTCAGCATCGGAGGCACACAGCAAATCGCACTTAACTTTTGTAATCCTCTTTTCCTTGCATTTCGCTTAGCCGGCTTATCCCTTTCTGCACCCCCGTTGTTGCTTCTCCTTTGCTTTGTTACCACTTTTTGTACTCGATCGTTGAGCCTTTTCTTCACGCGCACACTGGTTTTGTGTGGTCAGGTTTTACGCACAATTTTCAGCTTTCCACTTAACACTTTGTTTTAGAAGCGGGATCAATCATTCTGTTTCACTCTTCAAGAATTTTAGAACATCAAGTCGATGTTTATGAATCTTTAATCAATTTTCACACATGAAGCACAATTGACACCATTTTCCCTTCTTCGAACGGAGCAATACAGATCGCCGACGGCTTCTTCTCACTCGCGCACTCAGGGTCGAACGTTATCGACAACGGCGACGACGGGTGCGCAGGTCTTGCGTCTTGAGGATACGGATCACTTCTGAGAAGCGGCGCGGCACATCCAGGCCAAACTGTTGTGTGTTGTACAACAACTTGACCAACAACACACGCACACACACGCGCGCGCCTTCGTTCGTTGAGCTGTATTGGTAACAATCGCCATCAGCGAGCTTTCTATTGCGTCTGTCGTCAATTGGTGTATGTGTGTACGGTTTCAGTGGAAGGGTAAACAGGTCAGCATCCTATCGCTATCCAGCTCACTCTACCAGGTGTTTCGGTTGGTGGTAAGCAACACACACCGTGGTGTCGCAGGTGCTTCAACCCTTCGCAGGAATGTCGCCAGCTCACGCACACACCTACCGTGTGGAAGCGCGCGATCAGCTTAAAGCTCCTCGCTGGTCGTACGATCGTTCAAACTTCTGATGCTGCTGCTGCTGCTGCTGCTACGATCGAGATGAACGAGAAAAGCCGGTTTTTTTGCTGGACAAACGAGTGGCCTGTGTGTGTGTGTATGTATGCTTACACCATGGGCCCCAAAGGCTTAAGCCGTTGGAATTGCGCTCTTCGGGACTGCAGACAAAACAGATACCACTACCAGCAGCACAAGCAGCAACAGCATCACCATCACCACCAGAAGAAGAGAGATGACCGCACGCAACAGCAGCAGCAGCAGCAGTTTGACCGGGAAAAACAGATTGACTCCTGCTGATAGGGTGGCGTTGCAGCGATTTAAAGGCCACTGGATCGCTGCTGCAACTGCTTCCGAGATGCAACTGTGTCGTGGCATGATCGATGGTGCAGCGGACCAACACTGGAGACGACCATTTGCATTGATAACATTTAACGCAGCGTGCGATATGCGGACCGTGCAGCCACCGTGCAGCGGCATCAACCGTTTCGTCATCTCAGTCAGGCAGTCAGTAGCCAGTCAGTCCAACCCGGGGGCCAGTTAATTGGCCCCCGGACGTCGCTAAGACAGACGACCCTTAAATGGAGTGGTTTTATGGACGGTACTTGAGATAAGACGACGACGACGACGAGCGATGGACGGTCCATAGTCCCGGTTGCGAATCGTGCTGCCGCGTTTACGTTTGCACCGCGATTGTGGAATGGTTTGTTTATCAAATAATTATGCTTTCGTTTAATGATGTCCGCACAACATGCACAGTCCGGAGATCATTTTTGACCGGGACCAAGTCTATATCTAACATCAAACAACGTTTTTTTTTCTTTCTGTAACTGAGAAGGCAACTTCCCGAAAAACATCGCTAATCCACGACCATCGTACTGATGCCTTAATGATCGGTGAAATGGGTTTTTAATGTTTCGTTAATCCGTTACATGGAACCCTGGTCATCGCTTGGTGTCCACATGGTGCCCGCGGATCGCATGTGCAGAGGCCACCGGTTGCCCGACCACTGCTCCAGCCTAGTAGTGCTGCTGGCCAAAGAGGACGACGATGGCGATGAAGACGAAGATGACGACGATCCCTGGTTCGCATCCCCTGGGGCCGGGTGCGGTTACTGAACTCTTGCTCTCCTTTCGCGGCCTGGAAGCACTGCCCTTTCACACCGCCCGGTCGGTCTCTATGCCACCCTCGCTGGACTCGCTGGACACACACACACGCCAGCCAGGCGGCTAGGGTGGCTTCAGTTTTCCCCCTCAAAACCTCAAAGCTGGCTGTCTCGTCTCGCTGTCCGTTAAATCATCGTCCACGGGCGGACGTTTGGCCTGCCGGACCTTGGTCGATGGCCACATCTGACACATCTGAAGTTGAAACCATTTCTATCGACCGCGGCTAGACGACGCAAACCATCCTAATGGCCTTTCGCATGCAAACTTACGGTGCGCCAAAAGGCCCTGTGGGCCCGGAGGAGCGATCGTAAGTGGAGTACAGCAACAACCACGCTGCTCGATGATGATGATGCTTCGCTGTGTGGCGACTTCAAGACCCTCGCCCTGGACGCCGTTGAGCTTCTCGCGCGCGCGCAAAAAAGCGGAGAAAAGTGTAAAGAATGGCAAGAGAAGAGAGGAGAGTGGCGTGGACGTTTTGGTGGAAGGCGAATTCGAACAAAATACTCTTGCAACCCACTGACAACCGCTGGCTGGCTCGCTGGCTGGCTGGTTGGCGTGATCTTACGCCGGAATCGGTAATAATGGGATCGAGCATCTTTGGCCATTTTTTTCGATCACAAAACATTATCTCAATTTCTGCATTCGATGCTCACTGTTACACCAAGCTGGTCTGTGGATGAAGAATAAAGAAGAGAATGCTTTTTTTTGTCCACCGTAGAGCCCACTGTGCTCATATCCACGACCACGACGAGAGGTACACGACGACGACGACGACGACGACGAGGCGGCTTTAGTGTCTGGTAGGTATGTCGCTTGCATGTAGTAGGAAAGTGGTCTCCGGCTGCCAGCGGGCTACTTCAGCAACCCGTCGGCTATTCACCGTCGTCGTCGTCGTCGGCCCACACATATACTCCTCTCTCTTCCTCCCCCCCCCTCTCCCTCCCTACCCACCAACATCCAACGGAAGACAGCTCACGATCGCGGGCCAACGCGCCATCGCGCTCTGGTGCGAGTATATCGGAGTCGATCGATCATTGGGTTTGAGGGGGGCCGGGGGTGGGGGGGGGGCGAGTAAAAAGGAAAACGAACAACATGCTAGAGCGAGAGAGAGAGAGAGAGACAATCTCGCTCGCTTCCTCCCCTGGGGCGGGTGACTTCGATACCGCGCGACGAACGACGACGAACCTCCCGCTCCGTTCGCGCGATCGCGTGTAGAGCTGAAGCCTTGTCGCGTCGCGTCGAGAGACGTGGTCATGGGAAGAGAGGGTGAGAAGAGAAGGGAAGGGAGTGGTGGTGAAGCACGCTGCCAGTAGTGGTGGTCGGTGATCAAGCACACCGTTTGCCTCCGTTCGATCATTAGGAGCGACGTTTACGCCGACGAGGTTTTCGAGTCAGGGGCCGGAGGAGGAGGAGGAGGGGGATGCTGGGCAATGGGAGGGAGGGATTCCGTCTGTCCGTTGGCTTGGCTGCCACCATGCCTGCCGGAGCAGAGCTGCCGAGGGGTGACGTAAAACGCAAACACAACAACAACAGCAACAGCGTCGCGCAGCGAAGGCGAAACGAATTGGCAACCGGGGAGAGGGGAAGGGGAGGGGAAGGGTTTTGGGGCCTTCGATTCGATCGCGGGAGGATCGCGGGAAGACGGATCGGATCGGATCGCACCGGGAACACGGAACAGAAACCGCGAGAAGAGGAGGACGATGCTCGCCGCAGGGCTCGATCGCTTGATGATGATGATAGGGTTTGATAGTGAGCGATCAACAGTCAGATGATGATGATGACGATGATGGCGATGATGATGGTGCTGGGCTGGGTGCTGGGTGCTGGGTAATGTATTTTTAAAAGTTATTTTCTCAGCTTCGATTCCGGAGTACCGAGCGACCCCAAAGAAGAAGGCGAACGAGAAGAGAGCATGGAATGCAAAGCAGACACACACAAGCAGGTAGGATGACGATGATCGTTGGTCGTGGTCGTTGGTCTTACCTCCCCCCCACCCCGGGGAACGGACAGACCGAGTCCAGTCCCGGGTGCTGCAAGATTAATGCGATGGGAGGTGGGAGCGCGAGCATGAAATGAGCGAGTGAGTGAGTGAGACCAGAACATCAGAAGCATAAAAAAGGGCAAACAAAAAGGATGGAGGCAACGCAGTGGTTGACTGCAGCAGCAGCAGCAGCAGCAGGGGCAGCATCCACGGCAGCATCTACGGCAGCATTAACGGCAGCAGTAATGGAACAGCAGGAGAAGCATCGCGGTACGATGCGGTCGTCGAGACGGGACGACGAGCAAAAGGGAGCGAAATAGAGATACAAACCGGCAACCCGCGCAACGGGGCCCGGAGGAAGAAGAGCTCTGGAACGGACGGATGAACGACCAAGCAGAGCCGGAGTTCGGACTTCGGGGGAACCGAAAAAAAAAAGAAGTGGTCAGAGGGAAACTAAAAAGGAAAAGCAACAAGGCACAGAAGAAGAAGAAGAACTGTATCACGCGTCCGCATCTCGCGCGTCGTCGTCCACTACGCTGCGCCTGTGTGTAGTGGTAGGGACGACCGTCTTCGAGGAGCTGCTGCCGATGCCAATGCTGCTGCTGCTGCTGCTGCTGCGTGTTTATTCTTTTCCGTGGAGACGATCCAGCACGATTCTGTTGCTGGAAGATTCTGGGTTTTTTTGTTCGTTGCTGTTGTTGTTGTTGATGTTGTTTGTCTCTTCTCCTCGCCATCGCTTTCGCCCGGTAATGGTCCAGCAAAAGGTTCCAGGGATTTTGTTTCCCTTGTTTTTTTTTTGTTTCTCCTCTCTTTATTGTTTGCCTGGACGTGCGTGTTTCGGTCTGGGTGTGTGTGTGTGTGTGTGTGTGTACTTGGCTCGTTGTCACATTTCGTTCGCCTGCGGCATTTTGTGCCGTAAAAAAGTTCCTCGTTCTTTTCCCGCCGTAGTTTTTGCTCAGCTCAAGCCCACCACCGGTCCTTTGCTGGTCCCGGGTGTCTTCTTTCCATTCGCTGCTGCTGCTGCTGCTGCTGGTCAGCACTCGTTTGGCTTAAACGGCGGTGACACCAGCGAGCAACCGCACCACCATCACCATCACCGTGGCCGGTGTCCTGTGCAAAACAGTCCAAAATAGATGATCTTTTGACCTGAAGGCGGCGAGCGCCTTTCTTTACTCCCATGCTCGCGAGGCCTTTGTCTTGGGTGCAACATTATATCATTCGATCCGTGCGATCCGGCCGACGATGCTGGAGGTGGAGCAGCCATTGTTACCTTTTTTGATATCGGAAGAACGACGACGCAAACAAACGGTTGGGCGATGGTTTTGGCGATGGAGAATGCCCCGCTAAAGGCTGCTTTGCTTATGGTCAATGTGGAGAGTCGATGGAAATCGTGGTTTATCAAGGGGAAAAACGTTTTATGAACTCACCGCGGTGTGCATAATGTATCGCTTCATCTATCCTATTCCAATTTGAATTTGATAACTGCTAAAGGAATAGTGCACCAAGAAGAAACTGATTTTGTTCCGGATCCGGAACCGCAAACCTCGATTTACTTCCAAAATGCATTAAAGCGAAACGGCAAGTCATTGTTGAATAAATATTGTTTCAAAATCCTAATGACCGAAGAAGGCAGGAAGCGTAGATTATGGTGTTGTAGCCTCCGAAACACCGTACTCCGTACCGACTGTCGTCCCATTTATGACGCCAATCCGGGAGTCCCTTTTTGTGCGGCTTCCGTTTCCTTGGGCTTCACTGTCTAGGCAACAATGGATGGCCGTTTTGCAATGCATGCTAGTGCTGCTGCTGCTGCTGCATTCGTCGTCGCCAGCGCCCTCGGGGGTTAATAAGAACGTGAACGGACGAAAGGCGAAAGGACGGAAAGGACACTTCGAGGAACTAGCACGGAGCCAGCAGCAATAATTGGCTTCCGTTCAATTGGCTTCACTTTCCAGCCTGCTCCGTTATCATCTTCGCATTGCATGCCCGGTCGTCCCGGCAGTTTCGGAGAATGAGCTTTTTTTGGTGAGGGTGTTGACGAGACGAAGAAGAAAGGATCGTCAAAAGAGAGGGGAATAGAAAGCGCCTCGAAGATGAAAGGACGACACATCCAGGACACGGCACATCGGGAACGGTAGTCGGGGTTGGGCAACCATAAAACCTGACCTCAGGGCGGGTCCCAGGGCCGGTAGCAGAGAGAGAGACACATTCATTCCGGCTGTAAAACTTTCACTCCCGACCAGCGTCCCGGTCCGTTGATTGAATGCGGACATTCGAAGGATTCCTATAGCGTGTGTGTGCTTGTGTGTATGTGAGAGAGAGAGTGTGGCCTCTGTTTTGTACAACATCAATTAGATCGCTTCCAGATAGTGTATAAAGGACTCGCAACCATCAATCCCTCTGCCGTGCGGCTTTAAGACTCGACAATCCTTTAATTGAAACACGTTACGCGAGCTAATCGAGCTATTCGAGAGGGGAAGAAAGGAGATGGTTTTGAGATGGTGAGCGATAGGAAAAGGCAGCGGAAAGGTGGCAACGAAAAACCGGTCGACAAGATTGGCTTTCTGTGGCCCGGACCCCGGACCACGATACCGCTGCACCCGCGTCATCACCGGTGCCGACAAGGGGCAAGGGCAAGGGTAGTGTGGCGAGGAGTAAACGGCGGTGCATTTCTCACTTTTAGGAAGCCCATTTCGGGGTGTGCTACCTGTGGCAACATCCATTAGAACAGCTCCTTAGGTCCTTTTTCTCTCCCCCCTCCTCGCTCTGTTCCCTTTCAAAGTCAACAACAGCAACAACAACGGAGAATCATCATCCAAATCACACTCCAGGGCGAAAGCACGAAACGAAAGAAAACGACACGAACAAGCAGATGAAGAAGCGTCAAACGAACGCAACGGGTGTCTACAAAGGGGCTTGAAGCTAGAGAACAACCCTCTCTACGGGGGCGTCCAGAGAACCATCAGCAGCATCAGCAGCATCAGCAGCATCAGCAGCATCAGCAGCAACAGTAGAAGAAAACCGATGAAGAAAAGGCACCGAAAACGAATTCCGTGTGCCGCTGACGCTGAGGACCGCACATGTTTTCTAATCAGAACGAACAGTCGGGGGTCACCATTTTGAGAAGGGGCCGAGCGAGAGGGAAATGCGTTTCTCGAAACGCAACAATCGCAACAGTCCGTCCGTAGATCATCTTGCGAGAGAGAGAGTCGAGATTTGCACCCACCAGAACCAAAGCGACTTCGAGACCTTTTTTGCTGGACCTCGTGAAGGAAGCGGCCCCGAAATGGGCATCGATATGGCCGGGCAGCTTCCGGATTTTTGAGATGGAATCATCACATGACTTTAGCCCCTTAGGGCAACGGTCGGTCGGTTGGTTGGTTGGTTGTTTGCATGCCAGACCATGAACGGCATGCGGCATGGGAATGAAGCAGTTCAACCCTCAAGCCCTTCCTTCCAGGATGATCGATATTCGATTAGAGATGGATCGTAAACATGGTGTGCAGCAGATGAAGGCACTGTATGTCGAGATGCTCGAGATGCGCTCCTCGATGCTTTCATGCCATCGGAGTAAAGTGGCTGCATCAGCTGGGGCAACAAATTAGATTGCTTCGAGGTGCACTTTGCAGCCTTACTGCCAAGCAAGAGTTCTCTGTCCTGCCCTTTCTGATGAAAGGGTCATGAGAGTTGCTAGAAGTGTTGACAAACAAGGAATGACATGCTTGTCGTCGAGTGGCTACGTTGACGGAAAGCATGTCAATCGTTCTAAGAGATTGCGAGCCCTTTCTGGCACAATCATCTAAATTACAATTCTAAAATGAAGTACATTAGATCACAAAGACTTCGAGCAGAAATGTACTTCGGATTCCAATGTAGCCATAACCTCAAAAGAGAATCAAACGATGTCAAGCATTTATCAGAGTAGGCTGTAAATGTTACGTGCTGGAAAATGCAGCTGCTCTGCAGCTTCTCGACAACCTATTCATCGCTCTACTGTGGAGTGTTATTAATACTAGAACAACTCATGAAGTGCTCTACTGTTCTTTAGAACGTTTCTAGACAACTTGTCGTCACGTCTTGAACTTCCAGCTTGCAACAAGAACTTTGCTTGAAACCAAGAAACTTATTCCTCTCAACTAAAAGGACGTGACACATCCGGAGCTGTGGTGTTGGTGCAACGCACAACGTGCCACCGTCTGCGTCATTCATGTGTGCACCATGTCTAGCGTTGAAGAGTCATAAAAATTCAATTTAACTTCCCCAACCGAACGATTGCTATACCACCCACGACGACGACGACGACGACGACGACGACGACGACGACGACGAACGGGGCCATTCTGTGGGGCAAACAAGCGCTACCGAGCTCACTGAGGTAGCTGGCAGCAGCTACCGGACGTGCCCGCGGTAAGCAATATCCCCATGAGGTCGTCTCGCCGTACGCGCGACCATGCGGATTCATATTACAGTGCCCAGTCCAGCCCCGTCCAGCCCAGTGTCCGCATTTCCGGTCCGCAACACGATACCGCGGTTTGAGGTGAGTTGAGGATCGGATCGGATCGGTCTGGCGGCTACCAGGGCTACCGTTAAATGATCTCATTCGATCGCTAACAAACGGACCATTCCGGACGTTGTCATCGTTCGGATCGGAATCGTATCAGAAATCGATCGATCGGCCGGATCGATTCCTTCCGGCCGCCGTGCGTAGGATGTAGCCGATCGGCCATTGCTCCGCGCGACGACATTTGCATAATCTTTACTTTATCATCCGGGACCCGTCGTCCGTTGGTATTTGCAGGATCTAATAATCCGCCCGGGATCGCTCACAATTTATCGTCCAAAGCACTTACTTTATTGGCCAACCAACCGGCCACGGAGGAACCTGTTTGGCCAGCCAGCCAGCCAGCCAGCTCCCGGGGGCTAGCTCGATGCTCGATCGAGTGCAGCGACGATTCCGATAGTGGTCCCCCCCTTCTGATAGCCGCTGCCCGCAATCGCAGCTTAAGCCGGATCCGAAGCCGTTTATTAGTGAAGTTTAAATGATGTCCGCCCGGGCATGCCCGGGTATTTCCCGGACCACTGCCCGGACTGCCCGGACTGGCCCGAACCCGAACCCGGGGAATTAAATATGTATTCATATGCTAGGCGGATTAATTTCTTGTCGCTACCGCCAGCCGTCCAACCGGCCAGCCAACCAGCCCGGCCACCGATTCGATTACCGATGCCGGCTCCGGTTACCGGTTGGGAGTGGGGGTAGTTCGGGGTGGTTCTCTGCACGTGTCGGCGAAGGGAAGTGATAAGGTTTCTTCGGCGTTTCGATACGAAACCTACGCCGTGCGGCCATCACATGAGTAACGGGAGCGATGGGAGTTGTGCCCGGGCATACGGGAAAGGAAATCGCGGCTCCCTCCGACGATCGTCCGGTCGTCCACCGGCGATTAATGCAAGTTGATTTTTTAAGCGGATTACATCTTCATTCCCAATCACTTCTCCCACTTTCCCGAGGGGCGGCCGAGAAGGTTATGTCTTACTCCATCCCACCTCCTTCCGCACCCTTTCCTTTCCTTGGAACGATCGATGTTCGATGGGCGAACGATGACGACGACCACGACGACGAGGACGACGAGACGTTGGGTGGGGAATGAAATATGATTTATGCGTTCCGGTCGCCTCGAGTATTTTTGGCTGAAGGGTCTCGGTCTGATAGCCGCCGCCGTCGACGAGTTTTTGCACGGACGAAGGCGAAGACGATGACGACGACGACGAAGAAGACGGTGAGGGATGCCGCAAGATGCGGCGTTACTGGCGCAAAAGGGCAACTGACCTCACGGCGTGTGGGCGATCGAGGTGAAGGTTAAGGAATTGCATCTCAAGGATTCACGAGCAGAAGGAGAAGGAGGAGGAGGAGGAGTTTGTGGTGAGCGATTGGTGAGCGGGCAACGCTGAGCCGTCACGGAGCAGGATTAATTCGTTCGAGGATTGTTTGAAGGTCAAAAGAACCCACAGATTCCTACCGGACATGCGTGCGGTCAGTGGGGTTGGAATTAGAGCTTTTCAAAATATGGTTACATTAAACTATTCAAGAAATCGGCTTAAAACAGAAGAGTTTCCTCGAGAAAACAGTTCCTTTCAAGCGTAACGATCACTGACGTTTTTAAATATGTTAAACGATCATGATAAGGGGACTCCAACGAAAGTATATCGAAACA